>NW_010191607.1:17861-103957 GCF_000695765.1 Mesitornis unicolor | reverse complement strand
GAATCTTTTCTTCTATTATTAATTTTTTGAAGGAGATAGGAATGCTCTTTGAATGATTGGCTGCCCAAGTACATCAGAGAACAGAATATAAACAGGATTTGCTCGCAAAATTGAGGTAGAACCAGACACATGGAATATGTCAAAAGGGAGTTTAATTATGCTGTTTTTAAAGAGTGACAAAACCATGCCAGTGAAATTTATAACCCAAGTGTCACAGAAATTTGCAACTCACTAAAGTTATCCATAATATTAAATTATACAGTACGCACAGATGTGGTTGAGAAATCACCCAAAGATTTGTTGAAGAAACATCAAAGTGATTAACTTCAATCACATTTCGCCTGGGCTGGTGTACTCCTTCATTTTCAGCAAGATTAGGGAATTAATAACGGTACTGGCAAACATTTATTCAGATAAGTCGGACTGCAGTCCTCCTAGTTGCTGCGTGAAGACTCCCTCCCCAGGTCCCAGTTTACACATCACAGCTCTGTTTTGGAGCAGAGATGTGTGTGCTGAGAGAGTTACAGCAACAGAAAACACCAGTCCTCGTATGTAATCGCATGGATGTCATGGAGCTGAATTCCTGTTTATCCAGAGAAGTAGAGGAGGAACCAAGCAGAGCCAGACCAGCTCTTCTGGATGTCTGGGTGGTCCCTCTGATACTGTTTGGAATATATCACACCTAAAATTTCACTGAATGATCTTCCTTTCAACAGGACCCTTCATAGCCACCCTGATTCTGGCAGCCTTCCTTACTTCAGGTCATCAAAGCCCTAGGCCAAAACATGGCAATAGAAGGTCTCTCCTTCACTGTGTTCTGATTTTGGATAGTATTCTGTATCTGGGGCAACTGAATTTTCCTCAATACTGAGCAAACCAGAAACAGGCAGTTGTGCGAGGCACCAGAAGCTTTGAGTTCCCATTTAGGGAAAGCCAGACATTGCAATGATGTAGGCATCACAGATATGAACGAATCAGGCTGGGTTCCTGTTTGGGAAATTACAGTGTTTTAAACGTACGTCTGAGAATGGAGATATTTTTAGTAAAATCATCTTCTAATTACCCCAGGCTGTATGCATTTGTGTGTCCTTCAGTCCCTGTGTCCTTGGGAAAATGCAGGAGAAGATTTTGGGTTGTCAGGAGGGTAATCTTGTACCGTATCACTGGAGCACAGTTCAGCAGAGAGGAGCCGTAGGTTTTGTCATGGAAATGGCGTTTCATATAGTGACTGCTCTGGCCTTTTATCCCCATTTGCAAAAGAGGACAAGACCCATCTCGTGGCAGCATAATCCAATGCCTGCGGCTGCAAGTACCTTTCTGACCCCAGGATGGGGGGTACTCCAGAAGCACTGAATTTTATTTTAGGTGTTACTGCCAGTGAATGCATTTGTGACACCAGTTAAAAGCCTCTACAAGATGATCGTCTTGGAGTACTTTGTGCTGTGATGGACATTCACAGTGAGCTTGTACAGGTGCTATCTTTCAGGTTTAATCTGTATGAGCACGTGGCACGTGCTGCTGTACGCGCGGCTGCCCCTGACACTGCACAGCAGCCATTCCTTTATGCTGGGAAGTAATTGTGGTATTGTGGATGA
The DNA here is from genome assembly GCF_000695765.1 of Mesitornis unicolor. NCBI lineage: Eukaryota > Metazoa > Chordata > Aves > Mesitornithiformes > Mesitornithidae > Mesitornis > Mesitornis unicolor. The sequence continues at coordinate 102,362 of NW_010191607.1, read as the reverse complement.
TGAGTTGTTGACTGGTTAATGGCTGTCACCAAACATACTGTATATACGTTAGCTGTCCCGTTTTAATGAGGAGCAGAACTCTTTAACATTCCTCTTCTGCCACTTTTCCATTTTTAATGTGCAATTAAAAATGACAAATGCAGCCCTCAAAGGGGGCTGGGCCAGACAGTCTCTGGAGGTCTCTTCCAACCTCAGCTATTCTGTGACTCTGTGAAAATATCCTGGAGTCTTTAAACAGCATTAGGGGGTCATTATCACCTGTCCATGAACAGTGAGCTGAGCCACCAACACAGCCAGTAACACCAACAAGGCTGCTGTGGAGTGGTTTTATCTCCCACTGCAGCAGAAATGCCTTCGCTTCGCTACAAAATGTGAATGTCGGAGCTCACCGAGTGCTATTTCAGACAGATGTTTGTTCCACATAACTTACTAAAATTTCTCCTGAGAAGCAGGTATCAAAACCCACTATCTGGTTACATTTCAGCCGGTCTGCAGTCTTTCTGAGTGGCACCCAACACCAGCACACTGAATGTGCTTCTCTGCAAAGGACTGAGAGAAAAGTCCACATTGCCATCTAAAAGGGCTTGAGGCTGGGGCTTAGGTGCATGCAACAGCTTGTGCTGCCAAAACAGCGCTGGGGAAGGGTACGCACCCGCTGCTACCGGCCCTCTTCAGCCTCTGGACTGGTGTCCCTTGCCACAGCAGCGCTGCTGGTACCAGTTGTGGTCCACATCCGCAAGTCTAGGTTTGGTGTTGCAGTTGCCTTGGCTGATCAATAAAAAAACAGGCATCCACTTCTTCCCTGTCGTTTCATGAGGACCACACTTCTGCTGGGGAAGAGAAGACCAGTCCGTGACATGCACACTTCAGCTTTTTGAAAGTTATCTTGGTTGTTTTGTACTAGAGCTTTTGCTGAGCTGTAACTTTATGTCAACGAGATCATCTGTGCTTCGTGGAGTTAATTTTCTTCTGAATAACAAGTCTGAACAAACCCTTCCGTTATATCTGTAAAACAAAACTGCCTAACAGAATACGTGTAATTTTACGTTGTAAGCCACCTTTAGCTGGGGTGGTAGCACCGATCGCTTGCCTGAACGTCAGAATGAATCTTTCCACTGAACTGCGTGCAGCTGGGCAGCAGGCAGAGGATGTGACACGTCTGATACCATTTCTTTTAATGAACAACAGGCGCGCTCTGGATGTGAATTGAGTTCCATTGTCACTTCAGATCTGTCCAGGAAGTTGAAAACAAGAGTCTTGACACTTCTAGGATCTGCACTGGAGTAATTTACACAGAGTAAATTTTCAAGCACAAGCCACTTTCAGGCACAAAAATACAACTTATGAAAAGTGCAGGGAAGGTTTTCTGGACTCTACCTGCTGTGAGACAGTTGACTGTTGCCACTGAAGAGCAGATGGTGTTTGTGGATAATCTTGACACTGCAGTGCCATTACCAACCATCATTTACCCCACAGACTACCTGGTCTGCAAACAGTCCTGTCACGCTTCTTGCAGCACGAAGGACATGGGTTTTGCAAGAAAAATTCATAGTAAGAAATTACTTTTAGAGAAATGAACACAGTTGTGAGACATTTTGTAGTTGTAATTCCTCACGGATAGATCTGCATTTGCATATCACACACTAACCAGTCCCTCGTGCACCATTTAAACTCCCTCTGCACAGGCAATGCTCTGTCAGTTTTCATAACCCAGCTGCCTCTACAGGAATTGTTCTGCCTTTCCTCCCGAAACTGTGTGAAAGCAGAAATGTTCTGCGCTCACAACTGGCTTTAGGGAATGGCCATTTTTGTCAGATCTCCATGAACTCAGAAAATATTTTGCCTACTGATTTAGCAGGAGCTGCTCCGTAACGCAGTAAATCTTGCATTTTATACTTAGCGGGAGTTTGTTTCTCCTCTTTGAAGCTATCATTGCCAAATCTGCCACACAGTCCTCAGGAGAGGCATGGATGCAGAGGCTGAACTCTTCCTCCATCAGTACAATGAGGAGTCCCAGTGTTGCAGGCTGCTGTTCTCACTCCATTTCTGCAGCCCTCTTCATCATCAATCCCTGATCTTCCACAGCTCCGGGCCTGCATGGCCAAGCCTTAATGTGTCTGCCTGTAATTTTCTGTAAAGCATCAGGAAGCCTCAGTGGCAGAGCCAGACTCCAAAAGAACAGCAGTTATTATACACAAATACACAGGGCTTCAGTACGTGTGCATCTACTCTGTGTCAGGGGTTTTGTGGCCCCTATTGCTGCCCTGGGTCACCCTGCCTTCCCTCCTGATAAAGTGATGCCCTTGGGTGAAAGAAAAAGGAGTGTTTTACCACCACATCTGACCAAAATATCTCTTTCAGACACCTGTATAAGGAAGAAATTCTTCACTGTGAGGGTGGTGAGACCCTGGCACAGGTTGCCCAGGGAAGCTGTGGATGCCCCCTCCCTGGCAGTGTTCAAGGCCAGGTTGGATGGGGCTTTGGGCAACCTGGGCTGGTGGGAGGTGTCCCTGTCCATGGCATGGGTTGGACTGGATGAGCTTTAAGGTCCCTTCCAACACAAACCATTCTGTGATAATTTTCCCTCATACAGCCACGCTCATCTCTGGAAATCACCATCTTCATTCCATGCACCTTTGAAAAACGACATAGCTATGATACCAGAACCTAAGGAGGTTGTGATTTTCTGCTCGACGGTTGTAAGAGAAAGCGAATGGCTGCCGCTAGTCAAACTGGCTGGGACCCGCAGAAACCAAAGGGCTGCCGCTAGTCAAACTGGCTGGCACCGGCTCCTCTTGATTTCAGGGATAAAACACACGGCTTTGATGCAAGCTGCAAATGATGCAAAGCGCAAAGCCAAACACAACTGCTTCAAACTTCAGCATTTGCCTGCCAGAGATGATTTTTGCAGAATACCGGGGGTCACTCACTCACAAGGCATTACCTGGCAGCAGAATTATCATTGATTTAATGTGGTTGATTTCTTAGCCCAACAAGTAACACACTAAACCTTTGCTTTTAAAAGAACAAACTGTCGTGGCAGGAGAAAGTAAATTATTCCAGGAACCCACTGCTTTAAAGACCAGAAAACCTTTCAGAGATGTGAGTTTTTCACTGTCTGATAGAGAAAAGGGACTTTTTCTCCTTAGTGCTTTCCAAGCAGTTATTTTATGGGTCTCAAACCTCCATATTGTCAAACCAGAATTCTTCATTAAAAAGATCTTGCATAAAATTGTCTATAAACTGAACCAAAGGAGAAGATTATAAGTACTAAAATACACAAAGAAATAGCACTGACTGCCAAGCAAACCGGCAGGGGGAATTCAAACTAAGATTGTTTTTCTATTCTTATCTTACCTCATTACAAGTCAGTTTTTGTTTACCCTGGAGAGAGACAAGGTTCTGGCTTTGGAGGCCGGCTGTGCCTCTCGAATCCGTCCTCTTGTCCCCATAGCGCCAGGGCTCCCAGCAGACTTGCTTCTGTCACGGTCCACTTGAACAGAAATGTTGTGTAGCCACATTCATGGCCTGTTTCTGGGGCTCCTTACTCTGGGGTTCATCAAAACGGTGTTTGGCAGAGGCAGCTCCTGCAATTTTTGCTTTTACCTCTTCAGTCCTGGAGTCTGTGCAGTCCGTCTGCTTAAATTAACATGTACACTGGTAAAACGTGTGCATTTCTGTTGGCAGGGTATGAGGCAAGAGGAACGTGGAACATGCAATGCCCTGGCCCCACATGGCACCCTGTTTGGAGCCCGATTTGCCCTACCCACGCAGCTTGCTGACAGGACAAGAGGCAGGAAGGCCAAGGGCATGCATACCTGACTGCTGCAATAGTGAAATTGGTAACCGGGAGCTCCCTTGGCCCTCCAGCACTGCACATGGGTTTCTCCAGCACTGACTGACTTAAAAGGGGCTCAGAAGTGTCCCCATGCCCTTGTGCGGTGACGCAGGAATGTGGCTCACACACCTCGTGCTCTAGGTGATTTGGGTCCGTATGCATTGCTGAGTGCGTGATTGTACCCCAGAGCTTTCACAGCTCAGGAATGGTGTAACTGCTTGAAAAGAGAAACAGCTTACCTGTCACTCGGCTCTTTTAGGACCTCATCCCACACCCTTTGGCTGTTGGTCCTACCCCTCTGCTGCTGGCCCTCCTGAGAGGCAGCTCGTCTGAGTCTTCTGGATGAAGAGGACGTCCTCACCCTCCATGCCAGCCTCCTCCCGCCACCATCATCTTTTTCTACGTAAAAAGCCATCTCTTTCTTGGCGTCACTGATGTCTCCTCTCATCCTTTCAGAAGTGGGTACTGAAAGCCACCTCACCACCATTTTACCTCTTCCCTTCCTCGGAGGCACAGGAGATGAGACCAGTTCTGGCCACCTTTCATGCCCTTTCTTCCACAAGACCCAACTCGTAGCACCTGCACGGCATCCCCTGTACTTTCACTGGTCTGCAGTTGCTCTCGCTGTAACGCACGACTGATTTGGGGCCACAGAAACACTCGGCATCCCCTCCCGCACCCCCAGCACAGTCTGCCCGTTGAAGTCTGTACTCCAAGTTTTGCTGTTGAACCTGGTGGGAATCCTGCATTTTTTAATGGATTTTTTTACCCCTTGGATGAAAGTTTCCCATCCCTTGATGATCGAATTAGTTCAGAAACTCTTTGAAGTATGTTTTGATAATAACAAAATTCTGTTCCTCCAATGTTACATACCTGGCATTTATACCGACCTATTTAATATGACAACCTTATCACCTCCTCACATTAGAGGAAGTTCTGAGTAGAAGAGTTAATCAAAATTTAATTTTCTCGAAGTATCATAGATGAATGCTCCTGAAGCCAATTTGTGTGCTTTCTGCTAGTCAAATAGACACAAAGATATTGAGGGAGGAGGAGAAGAAAGGAGACATGAACAGTGTTTCTGATTAAATAAATTCCTACCCTGCGAGTTGATTTGACTATAATTCAATATTATTTAAAAATACTTATTATTTTTACATTCAGTGTTTTCTAAGAGAAGTAGAAAAGCCTTGCACTTAAATTTTATTTGGGGTTTTTTTTTGCGACACTGGAAAAAAAATTATTGTTCCTTCATGAGGTTCATTGAGCATCTTCCACATTTTCACAGTCCTGGATGCACCAACACTGCTGGAAGGTTCTCACATTAGTGCTGGTTACAACATGCCCACATAATCTCTACTGCTCACTATGGATTGAGATAAACCAGACTAAAATGAGCCCAGACTGAGGGAAAACTTTCGTAAACGTCTTTATCAACCTCCAGCCTCAGCCCTACAGATCTCTGCACCCCAACAGAGATTCCGTCCTGCTGGGAAGCTCAGTGGACTCTCACCGGCAAAAGAGCCAACCCGCATTCCCACTGCAAACATTAACTGACTGACATAGAGGTCAGCGCAAAGACTATGACCTACCTTTGTACATGAAATAGGGAAACGGGGTCATGAAGGAAGGAAGAGAAGGCTCCTTGCTCGTATGGTGATACTGCCACAGCTGGTAGCTGCTGCTCCCATTTCTCTGTGCAAGCAGGATGCACAAGGACAGCTCTGCCCTGTCCATCGAGGTTGGTATCACACAGGGACGAGCATACAGGCATGGAGGGGAGCACTGCCCCCAAGGAATGGGAGCGGAGGGGTCAGCCATGGGCACAAGCTTCTCTGTCTCACATCTGGTGGCGGGACAACTGGAAAAGCAGGTATGTAGGGGTAGCAGAGGAACACCAGCTTGAGCAGCTATGCTATAGGCACACATCGTAGAAATCTGACACTGGAAACCAAGAGATACAGGGGAAATCTGAGCTCTGTAGAGCTTTGTAGGTTTGTGAACCTCAGAATATGCAGCACGCCCCAGGCAAGGCAAGAACAAACCTTGTGCCACTGCACAGAGAGACAGAAGTGACTTGGCTATTTAAGGCATTTCAGCCAAGTAACACTCTAATGCAAGCTAATAGAATGGCTTGGATTTAGGATTTGGTCAGAGGTCCAAAGGAAAGCCATATAATCTGTGGAAAATAAATAGCTCTTGAGGAACTAACTGGATACTTTTAGTGAGATTATAAATTTAATTGACCACTGCAACAATTTTGGTGCTATGAAATTTATCCTTAATAAAAATACTTAACATTGTGCTCACAAAATCCTAATAACATGGGGAGTAATGTAAAAGGATACAGATCATACTGCCTGAAGAAGAATTGAGAGGAAACACTGAACAGACACAGACATCTGCAGGAGAGACACAGGAGGAAGAAACTGGACTTCTGCTCTCATTCTCTGTTGACTACAGACGAATCCCATGAAATCAGTTTGCTGTGCCAATGCCTTTGTGAAGACTCTGAGGTTGTAAGACACAATTACACATTATGCAAATATGAAGTCACACCTCTCAGGATCCTGCAGGACTGTTCCAGCAAACACGAACTGCACAGTGCGAGGTGCTGGCCGGGCACATCATCCTGCTTCCTTAAGGCATCTGGAGGGGAGTGCTGAGCAGGGGATAGAGAAGTTATCGTACCTCCCCAGGGGTGCTCAAATGCCAGATCTGGTTCGGCACTCACAAACACTACAAAATCAGAAATGGCTGAGAGAAGCAGCACAAGGACTGCACACGTAACAAGAACAGAGCAGCAGTGGAGGCAGGATCTTAATTAGAAGGAAACTTCAAAAATCAAGACGGGCTTTTTAGTTCCTGAAAAAACACGCTCTAAACAGCTGCAACCTGCAAAAGGAGACTGCCCTGTTACAGCACAAGGCCAAGAGCTGGTCCAAGTGGGTGGGCTCCCAGCTTTAGGGTCATGCTGGATGACAAACTGGCAGAGAAGACCCATGCAGACCTCTTGTACAACTGTACAACTTGTCACGCAACTGCACTTATCACTGAATGGCTAAGGTACGTAACACTAACCTGACATAAAACATGTACTTTAGGCACCATTTGGCTTCTTTCTGGTTCTAGTTGTAGAAAGAGCAAATTGTACTTTAAAAGGGTGTAATGGATCATGGCCAGCACTGGGCTGGGAGACTCCTACCTGAGGGAAAAGGCACCGACCTCGGAAAAGTGTTGGCAATTTTCTTGGAGGACTGAACAGCAGTAACACCACAGTACACTGGTGCTTCAAATGCTACCAGGAAAGTACAGGCATCAAGAGTAAACACATCCTTAGGAAGAGTATTTTAAACCATTGACTTTATTAAAATACTTAATACACAGTTTGTAGAGGAATGTACTTACATTTTCTGGAAACTCCACTGAAACCAAATTTTAATAATATATTTAACAAATGACAAAACAATGGATGAATTCATGCTGTACACCAAAGAACAGACAAGTTACGGGGTTTTATCATCATTATTTTCCTGGCACAGACTCTTCTTTGCTTCTTAGCTTCGATCTCTTGAATATCTAGTAGCAGAGAAAGGAGGTTTGCATTTCTCACAGCATCAAACCCATCTGGTCCAAGTCAAATTCCATTTGTTTTCACCAGGTTCTTCATTCAGCCATTCCCCAGCAGCTTCCTTTTCCTGAAAACCAAAGGCAAGTGACCTCTCTAAAAGGCTACAGTGCAAGAAGAGTTCGACAACCAAATGTGAACGTGGAGCTCTAAACCTTCTCAGAGTCATTACTCTTTCAAAAATGCCCATTTCAAGTCGAGAGTAGAAAAAAAAGGACACTGTCAAAATACCAGGGCCACAAGACAGTCGTGGAGTTGGTGGAATGCATGTGGAAGACGGCCTGCGGTGCTGCAGCTCTGAGGTGAACGGTAAACCAGAAGCTAGGGCTTGTGGAAATGCAAGATGCAAGGGGTGGGAAGGAGAAAGACGGAAATAACCTGGATACATCCTTCAAAAATGAAACGTCCTAACCTCACGGAGAAGGCTGTAATCAGCGGAGACATCGCAATTGCCATAGACCATGATGATCAGTGACAAAGTATACGTTATGACAGTCTCAGTGACAAGTATAATCTGGGGGAAATTATTGATACTGAGTGAAGAAATAATTGTGTGTTTCAATGCAAGATGCACAGAGGCTGCATAGGTTTTCACATCAAATTCGTAAGGCTCTTTTTAGGAGATAATTTTGCAACCTTGCATAGGTGATATAATACCTTTTCTATAGATAATATGCAGAAACTATGTACAGTTGAAAAAAAGAACTTTGATGAATGCATTTTTCCCCTCAAGTTTTACCACAGTATAAAAAGTAACTTGTATAACTCCTTCAGTCCTCTAAAACACATACGGAATAATTGAGAAAGAGATGCTAGGAATGCCACCTAAACGATGCCGTGTGCATTTACACAACAGGTTGAAACAACTAGAGAAGCCACCACAAAGCATAGGCCTAAAGTTTCCATACAGGAAAAAAAAAAGGCTGGAGTTAATTTTGCTTACAAACATTAAAACTCATTTAAGCAGAAATGCATTTCAGTTATAACAGATTAATGAGCTCCACTAATCAGACTGCCGAATGAACGGATGACTCGCACGCTAAGTAAACTACAGAAACAGCCAATTCGATCCCTGCTTGATAAACGTACAGTAAACTTTAAAATCTGCATTTGGTTTCCAATTAATCCCAGCCCAGAACAACTCCTTCCTCAGACAACCAGAACGCAGCTTCTCCAAACGAATACAGTGGACATCTGCCAGCTGCAACGAGAGCCGTCAGGGCCTTCATGTGCTGCTTCATTTGGATGAGCACGGGGCCGCAGGACAGCCCATCTCTCCTTTGAAAAGGCCCTGGGACACTCATTTGCCCCCATAAATGGTTTGTGTTTCCCTGCAATCACCTAAACCAGGAGATTTTCCATCTGAAGTGGCTCTCTCCCACCTAAACTACCTGCTCTGTCACACTGGAGTTGTCCGGTATTTCTTTTGCCATGCTGTGCCTGGGTCTCAGGCATCATGATTAGCGCTGTTTATTACTCTTGCGTATCACAGTGGTGTGTACTTTTTAGTAATATTTACAATGATATCACTGTGGAGAACTAAGCCCTGTACTACAAACAGTCTCTTAACAGAGACCTTAATACTAAGGACTCGGTGTATTCCTTATCTACAGATAAACATAAAAAGGCAAAGCTAAGATCAGCCCACTATACATTTGGTGTGTGCGGTTCAAGCAGGGAGAAAAAACAAACACCCAAGACACTGCCTTTCAGGGGGATGCTATTTACACGAAGGATTTGCTTTTTTAATATTTCGACAACAAAAAAAAATATTTTGAAATTAGGGAAACCTAAGGCGGCTTAGTTTGTAACCAACACAGAGCACAAACAACATTGCTGTTTGCTGCTAAACACAAGTCTCCGAAACGCGAGGAAACTATGAGCAGTTATACCATGGGTGACAAATCACAACCAGCTGAGTAACAGTAATAAAAGAAAACGAAACACTTCTGCTTTTTTAAAACACAGCCTCTAAAAAGTACAGCATCCCAATGTTTTCTCAGTTCCAGACTGCTGACATGATAAATTAAAGGTGAAAAGAGATCCATATATAAACAAGGCAGCTTTCCATTGACTTCACTGGACTGTGCTAAACCTTTGGAAATTTTATCTTCAAATACCATAAGGTAAGGTTGAATTTATCAGTTACAAAACAGTGTCCGTTCGTATGTAGAATTTGGGAAAAAAAAAAAAAAGGAAGCAAACTCAAAAAACCACACCCAAGTATTTACAGCAATTCAGATTTCTTTTATCCCAGCCTTCACTTGCGTTTCACCTTCTGCAGGACTGTAAACAGGCGGTCCGCTGACACCAAGGCCCTACGTTATGGTGCGCGGCCTTTTGGGCGGCGGGGGCGGCATGAGTTCAGTGTCAGGATCGAGGTGGTGCTTCCGCGTCTGTCCTTGGGAAGCCGCCGTGCATCTGTCAATGAACTCAAACAGCATCTCCTTCGTGACCGGGTTCTGGATGCTGTTGCACACAGCTGGGAACAAAGAGCGTATTCTCAAGTTAACAAACCCATTTGTTGTAGTCAGCATTTCAGTAATTTCATCCCCTCTTTGCAAAATAAATAACATTATTCGGCTCAAGTGCTCAGTCTTAAATGCAGACGTTCACAAGATGGCAGGAGTCAAGTACCTCTGCTTTGCCCCCACAGAACAAAGTGCAGTGGGCCCCTATCTCCTGGGATTCTCTTTCCAAAATAAGCAAAAGGGATGCATGTGGAAGCTTCACGGGGCAACTATAAAAACCACCAAAAACTTGCATCCTATTGAGGCAAGCAGCAGCAACAAAGGCCTTGTGAGACATTGAGACGTGGCTCTGAAACACTCATCAAATCCAAATAGCTAGAAACAAGATTGGCCCAATACTGAAAACCTCTGAAATAAGGTAATTTTTTTTCACCACTAAGTACTATGAATACCATAGACCCACAAAGCACAGTACTTTTCTTTTAACCCATATACCTTCACATGGCAGAAAGACGTGACACCAAGCAAGCTACACCAGACCATGGGATGGAGGAAAGGCCACGGTGCTGCACGGTGGCCAAGGCACGTGTGTACCAGCACACCTGGGTCACTTAACGTGACTCCCCAGGTCGTAGGCTGTAAGTAGTGGCCACAGGATTTTATGGAACAAATGAACAGGTTTACTTCTCCTAAAACAGATGAGATATTTTTAATACTTTACCTATGTAACTTTATATTCCTCTAATTAATTATCCTGGGAGACTTAGGGAGGAGGGAAAAAATAAAGAACAAGAAATAACATAGGAAATCCTATGACTATCTTGGAAGAAAGTACAAAATGATTAGGGAATACTTTAGAGCACATAAGGATTTGCCACAGTATGGATGCAATTTCCATGCAAAACAATCAATTGACCCCCTAGAGCACTAAACAACGTTAACACTCCTCAAAATGTGCTTGCAATGTAGCATTGTAACGAATAACAGTGACTATTAAGTTACAACACTGTTTCTTCACTGCAGAATTCCACAACCATTCAAAGCATTACTTTGCAACTAATAAAACACTTTGCTAGCACTACTTTTTTATTATACTTTTTTTGGTAAAAAGGTGCTTTAAAAGTTGCACTGTATGTGACTTTAGCAGTGGGAAAGCAGATTATCAGTAGTTTAGGCATAGCATTTGTGCCCCAAGGTAGCTGGTGTAACTCCATACCAACTTTGAAGGCTTAATCACTGGAAAAGCTCTTCTCTTTTCAATCTGAAAGGTCTCAAAGTCCAAAAACAAGATGAAGACAGGTACTTACTCTGTTGCTATTTCAACCATGTGGAAAAACAAACAGTATTTTTCATCAAGAGAAAACAAATAGAGGAGAAAGAATCTAGAGAAGGGGACAACACAATTCTCAAATGAGAAAACACAACTTTTGGAGATTTTGAGAAGTGGTGAAAAATGAAAACTTTCTCTTCTGAAAATTCCCATGGAAAACTTGAAATTTTCTTACAAAACAGTTCTTCTTATAGCCTGTAATTTCTTTTTTAATTTTTTTTTAGGAAGTTCATTATGTTTTAGAAACAACAGGAACAACATAACTACTCTACAAATACAGAAAATGAGAAGAGAGAAAGGACAACTACATATGCTCTTAAGAACAAAGGAAAGAACATGCTACTCCTCAAAGAGAAAACTCCAAGGAAAACTAAACTATTGAAACAACGAGGTGAATCGGAGAAGATAACGTTAGGTGATGGTGGCAAAGAGACGTCACCGTACTTGTATGACTTCTGTGGCCCGTTCCTGTCTCCTGACAGGACCGCTCCCCCAGTGATCCAGCACTTTCTGTGCTGGTTCCCTAAGGTGCCCACAGATTTATTGTCTCCTGGCAAAATGACCACATTTTGATTATTCAAGAAAATCTGCCCAGGCAGAAATTCAGGTAGATTTGTTCAGAGAAAACCCTACATCATCTAAGCAAGCCCTAGTAAGTAGCATGGTATTAAGTATGATTAAACTTCATTTTGGCACTTAAAGTCAGTATCAACATGACTATTGTTATTCGGCCTTGCACATTTCTATTCAAACTCTTCTACTTCGCCTGGAAGTAAACACCATTTAATCTTCAGGACTTGGCAAAATGTCTTCTGGTAGCACACAAAAGTCTCACAGTTCTGCAGGGATATACCCCCACCGATCGTTTGTTTCCCTCTTCGTTGTTTGTACGACTATTGCAGAAAATGAAGATGACATCTTCCCCTATTAGTTTCCTAGCCCATCTGCCAACTAACAGTTTTGGTGTTTTGAATAAAGGTGAACTTAAAATGGGTTTTTTGTTCAACAAATTCAACTCAGTGTGCCAGCGTGCATTACATCCCAACAAGCCGACACAAGGCTGGGAAGTGATGTTGATTAGTTAACTGCTGTTGCAGTGCTTTCAGAAATAAACACTTTCTTGCATCTCACTTAAAAGGCAGGCCCTGCCATTTAAAGTCTCTTTGAGCAAGTGCCCGCAGTTCTACAAAGACTTTGGCACTTGCTTCTGTGTTACCTGTTAAATACTGCATCATGGTATTTGTTTAACTGGCTTCATCAAATAACCCCGAAGCCAAAGGATTCCTGCTATAGGAAAGCTAAGCATGACAAGCATTTGCAAGATGAGGTATTACCACAGTAAGTTAGAGGAGCCAGGACTCAAAGCAGAAATGAGAACACAGAGTGCCTTTCCTCCTTCAGCTAGAACAGAGTTAAAAAATTAAAATTTGATCCTGAAAATCTTTTAAAGCAAATTTGTCTACTCACCCATGGCAGTGCTGTAGGCATTTGGAAAGCTTTTGTCTATTCTCTGTCTCATGAAGACCCAGCTGTTGTTCTCAAACTTGCACTCGATAATTTTATTGTCGTACTGTTTCAGTTCTTTTGTCACCTGTTAAAAAAAAATTGTTTGGGATAAACAGATTTTAATTCACATTTTTTTCTTTCTTTTAGGGATAAATAATAGAGGATCAAAAGCTGCCCTGCATTTTTCAGCAACATGCCTCCATCCTACACAGAAAAACTGCACAGACTACATCTCCATTACACATATGCTCAGCTACTCAACATTTTTAACATACTCTTCATATCTGCTGTCAATATACAGCAATTATATTATGCTAAAACATCAGCAGCTCTAACAGAGGGGGAAAAAGTCACTTCTGGCCCAAATGCAAATAGGTTTCCATGGGAATAAACTGCTTCCAGTGTAAGTGCTACTGCCAGCCTAAGTGCACGAAATGTATTATCCATGTTTCGTCAACCTTCTTTGTTGAAGGTCTCAAAGCCAAATGTCAGATTTCAAGACCAGAAAAAGCTTATGGAAAAACATTCCACTCTTTACAATTATGATTTTTTTTCTTCATTTGTATTTTTTATTTTTCATTTTCTTAATTTGTCTTTAAAAATTAAGACTGTAACTCCGAAATAATGCGGGATTTCAAATCACATATGTTCTGTATCTCCTTCAGGCCTCTCTCTATTGATTCAGAGATTTGTCCGCAGCCAATACCCTGAGCTATTTGTCTTTCTATTTGGCAACGCTGTGTGGCTTGGAAATGTAGTTTATATGCATTGGACTTTCTAGTTGTTTTGGCTACTTCATCCTATGCATCCTAATCTATGATACAATGCAAAATTTTCAAGTAACCATGGTAACCCGAGAACCTTATCTAACGCTTTAACAATTTTACCCATACACTTCACTTTGTTCCAGAGCGCCTCTTCAGAAGTATTAAGCTGTTTTTAACTGCTGGCTGCGTTTAGTTTGCTGCAGTTCACCAACGAAAAGCTGTACAAGGTAATACAACACTTTGGATTCAGGATCTTATGCGAAAGTGCTCTCATAAAAAGGGGCTGGTTATTGCAATTCATTAGCATAATTTTTCACCTCTGTTGTCTACTTGCTCCTGAGCGGTGACATGGGAATTTACTACTGTCAGAGGGATGCAGACTTGAAAAAGGCCACAACTGTCTCCAGGCAGCTTAACAGCACATGCAGTGGAAAAGCCCATGAACCTCTTTTCCATTAATTCCCAGTTAAAGGAAATTAATTAATGAAAAGGTCCTGAGCACAGACCGACTCATCCTATACTGGCGGTACGGGATTTACCCTTAATTTGAATCCTAACATTTTTCTTGGTATCTACCCTGAATACTTGTGTTCATCCCTGGATAGGGAGCCCTGGGATTTACCTTGTCAAGCAAACATGGTTTTTAAGACAGTTTTGTTAAACCCGCTTACAGCCGAGGCCCGTCCTGCTGCAGGACTGACAGAGCCAGGTTTCCATGGCACACATTATCCCATCACCTGCAAAGAGGTTTTTTTTTCCTAAAATCATTTAATCCTTAAGTGAAGTTTGCATCTGCTGCTGATCACTTGCCCAGATAAGCAACCTTTTCGTTTGCAGCATACTCGACACAGCACGTCACTGCTTTCCATCCCCGCTGAACAGCTGAATACAGTCTGGGTGTCTGCCTGACATGCATTTGTGGATGTATTTATGCCCATTAGGTGTACAGAGGAAAACTCAACATCCTTTTCTAGTGCACTATGGACAGATAAACCCAGGAAGAAACTCGTGGCTGCACAGCGCCTTGGGAAGGTGTGTTGCTTTGAAAACAGCTGCCTGGTGGAAGCGGGGGCAGCAGGGGGTATGACCGTGTGTCTGATTTTCTGCCAAAGCGGGGAAATGTTAGAAGGATCACCTGCTAGAGAGAGAAATGTAGAAAACTGCAGGCAATGACTTCAAGTAACCAACCATCTCATAAGGCTTTCTCATGGTTTATAATTCTTCTGGTGTTCAGATGCTCAGAATAGCAATAAATTAGATGGCAGCTTTATCTGACTGTGGCAATTAAGCAGGATTATTAACTACCTAGATACTTGCTTGGCCATTCATTAGCAATCTGGAAGATAGATCTTTCCACAAAATATGAACACCTGCCAAAGCACTGACATAAATGAATTTTCCTGTTAGAAAACTGGTGATCACACTCTTGAACAATGGCAAGTTGCAGTAATTATTTTACAAAGGAAGAAATATGGCACCTACCCTTCCCTATACTTTGTTAAGTGACCTTACTCTTGTAAATGTACTTATTGTAATATTAATGAATACCTTAGGAACTGCTGGGCCTTTGATCGAGACTACAAGTACTCTGAGCAAAACACACTTTTCAGCATTAAAAATATTCTGCTGTTGCATTTTAGTAGACTTCTAAGTGGGTATTGTTTATGCACAGCACTGAACAAGCCCACAGCAATCCTCGTATCCGCAATTCACACCTTACATCTACCCATCACTTGCATGCTACTTGCTGGTATTTCAGTTTTAAAGTGGGGCAGAAAAACTAAAATTTAAGTGTCCTGAATTTCCTTCACTTTGGGAATTCACTCTGAGCTGCTCAGAGCAGTGACTTCTCGACTGCCCTTTTGCAGTATGAGGTCCATCCCTCCTTCTCCCCCTTAAGTATTACAGTCCAAAGGATTATTTGAATAATGCACCATCATTTCTCTTCCTAAGAGGTACTTCTAGCAAGTCCTTCACAGAAACAGGAGAAGTGTCTCAGGAATGATGGCAGTTCTCAGCCAAAATGCTTATCCTCAGCAGCAGCAAAGCTCTAGGTACAGGGCCAATGCTTCTGCCACACTGTTATTCTGTTGATAAAATGCCTTGAACCAGCATTCAGCGATTTCAGGACAGAAAATGCCACCACACTAAGGACTCTGTGGAGCCTCCCTTAATTAAATACTTACTCTCTACTCTATTTTCGGACAGGCAGCCAGAATTAGAAGCCCAGAGGATCACGTCTCGGACATGGGGCTGTCAGAGGTGCTGTGCATCAGAACAGCATCTCTGGTCTGGGCCACCACTGCGTCCTGGGCAAGGATGAACACCGACCTGTGCACTGCTTTCCTTGCAAGAGGAAGGAAATTGTTCCTCAGCAGGAGCACTTGCTGTTCCTGATTGCATCTGATCTAGTTACCAGGAGCCAGCCTACCTGCCGAACAGAAATCACCTCCTGAAAACATAGATGAGCTTCCTCCTGGAAGCCAATTCACTACATTACTGCTACATTGCAAGATGTGATTGGAAAAAAGTGGGCAAGAGCTGCACCCCCTTTCCAGCAATAGCTCGTTATCAAATCGGGCTGGATGTAACACAAGACCATGGCCTCAGAATGTCAGGTTATGTGAAGCTGACAGCTCTTCCTCTCCCTGCTGAGAAAGGCTTCCCACTGCCACCACCACCTGCGTGATTCACTTGGAAAAACTTCAGTGGGGTAAGCTTACTCCTTTTTCAAAGAAAGATGGCAGTTGAGGTTTAGGAAATCTCCCATTTCCCAGTCCCCTTCCATCCCCTTTGTTCTGAAAGAAATTGAAAACGTATTTTTAAAAGTGAAATATCCAACCCATCCCAAATTATCTCGCCTGGCAGAATAATGGAGCCATTTTGAGAGGAATCACAACACTGTGTTTATATGCAGCCACATTTTAAGTTAATTTAGGGCAAGATGTGAAAAAACAACATATCCAGCTGCAAAAGAGGAGAAACCACTTACACCAAATGCAGTCAGCTCTAGTCCTGTGGACATGCCTTGCACTGTCTCTGCTCACTACCAGTGGCCAAGGCTTTTCTGTGTATTTCCCCTCAGCCTGGTCCATCACTTCACCTGTCGGGTCATTCCTTCATCTCCTTGAAGCACACGTATTTGCTGTGAAGGCTTCACTCAAAGCCTCATCACCCTTAATCCCGAAGGAGAATGAAATTCCCGGGCAAGCCGCTACTTTACATAAGAGATATTAACCATGAGAATTTAGATTTTAAGGTAATTAAGTTACTATTTCAGAAAGCATGTCGACAATGGACAAGCTTAAACTTTACAAACGCATCTACCTTTCCCATATTGAATTCTTTAGAAAGAAAAAAGGAGGTAAGCTTTTAGATAAATGGAGACTTGACTGAAAGAAGCCCTATGTTTCCACATTCATATCTTTTTCAAAGCAACTGAAATGATTTTAGCTCAGTAAATAATCCCCTTTAAAGAAAGTGATGTTTGTAAGCAAAATCTTAACACATTCTATTTCAAATCCTTTCTCTCTTTAAATGCCTTTTTGTTGCACTTTCCCCTCTACTAGGAAACACTTACAGAAAGAAAATAATTCTTCAAGTCACCTATTTCTGTTGCTTATTCCACATCCTTAGAATTCAGCCTATTTCTGAGATCCCAGAAGAAACAATCATAGCAGTAGATGCAGAAAATGCTACGTTCCACGAGAGAACAAATGAGCAAAAGCAGCAGTTGAAATCTTACAAAATTAAAAAGATCTTTATTTCTAAATACAGAATTTTAAAAAAAGGACCCATAACACACAGGCAAGATAGATTCTAAATGTAATGGCTTTCTACTTTCTAAGGAGAATCTGCCTTTTCTTTTTATAGCTGACATGTGCAAGGGAGGCATTCCTTTTTGGTACCTCAGCACACAAATGGTTTGTTTTCCTTTTTTAATCACAAGTTGCCCAGAGGGGAGAAAAGTTCAGAGCTGCCACATAGGGCCTGGAAAGTCCCTCTTCCTCTCTCTGATACCACAACTAACTTTTCTTCATTAGAATCCATGCTCACAGCCAAAGCAAAGAAACAAGGGAAAGCAGCACATCTCAAAACAAATGATCAGCTGCGTGTTCACGGAGGAGAAACCTTTTGGTTGCTTCTCAGTCTCCAGAACTGGAACCCACACCTCCTATAGTCAGCTATTTTTCAAAAATCAGACCACTTTTTTTGGTAAGAACTGTCAAAAAATTACGACATTTATGAGCCCTTTGTCCTGAGGGTATTGGGATACATTCAGCCACATATGACAGTTCAGGAAATAAAACCTCTCTGGCAAAACAGTGCTATCTTTAGCAAAATAGCACACCTCAAAACCTGATCTCTGCATTACTCTCAAGTGCTGTGACTGCCCACAACTGCAAATTACTACAGATTTTACTTCTGCACTTCTCAAGCAATAAGGAATGTCGTAGACGACAGCGAGAAATAACTCCCCACTGGTACTACGGCTCCATAGCAGTAAGGCATCATCTGAACACCAGGGAGAAACAATGACAAGAGTCAGAGAACAAAAATAACAATTATGTGGGAACTTGAGGAAACAAAATGGCTCAAGACCTCCTGAAGGAACAGGATAGAGACAGAAAAAATGAAGCAGCAGTAACAAAACAATCAGGTTCTGAAGACAGAAAGAGAAGCCAAATGCAAAATGAGATCTTTTTGAAGACTGAAGGCTTAAAGGTGACAACCAAGCTCCAAGACCCTTCAGGTCAAACCAAAGCAATTGAGAGGAAATGAGGTGTGAGAAATGGGGCTCCCGTCTATTTGGAGAATGCACCCAAAGCAAAGGTTCGAAGTGCGTGATTTTAGTGCATGCTCACCTTTCCAGAGGAGTGTGTGCATGGGCAAGGACTACCATGGTAAAGCATCTTACACATAATTACAGATGAGGACATGGATATAAGAAATCCTAATGATTTGACTAAGAACATCCCAGAGCCCCCAGCACTTACAGGGCACAACGCAGCACCCGGCAGAGATCCCAAGTTCTTCCTTCAGTGCTTCCTCCCAGTTCCCAGCCAGCTTGCTCAGATGCTTTTAAAGAACTTTCTTCCTCACTCATATAAAGTAGCTCATGTTTTCCACAGTAAAACTTTTCAAAGAACTATACAAATTTAAGAGCTGGTTATTAAATGCTTGTTCATACTATTAGAGTACACAGGACCACATATATTAATACCACCAAGTGGTGAAAGTTAACCAGTTAAATAACCTGCTTCACACTTTTGTTCAAGCCAAAACAGATTTTGAAATGGAGCTTAATATCAATGTAACCAATTCTGTTCCTAAATTAAACATACTGATTGTGTTTCCTTTTAGGTAATATATTACCCAACAAATGGTTATCAGCTTGGGTAAACACAATGCAGTTGATATGTTTATTTAACACTAAAGAAGCCTTTAAGTGTAACTACGCTGCTTCTCGTGTACACAGAAAATGGAAATGCTCCAATTTTGAGATCTCATTCCTGGAAAGGAACATTAAGAAATATAAAAATTTTAACATTTTTGTTCATGCCAAATTAAACCACAATGCTAACACCAAGCACTGGAAAACCATGCAAAAAGCCAAAAAGAAAAATCATGTTTCAAAATCAGAAGAATGAGGCCTTTTTAAATTGTGGATTTTTTGGTTTGTTTTCTTTTTGACTGCCAGTGCCTAGCACTCACAGTTCAGGATTTGTTTTTTTTCGACATATAATATTTTCTCAAAGAGTCTCTCATTCTCACATGTAGCAATTTCAAATACAGACTCTGTTTTCTGATACGTAGAGCAGGCTGGTGTCCTGGGGTGTTCCTGACAGCTGACTGATGGAAACATCAGAAATAAAAAGCCTTGCTTTTATCAGTGATATTACAAGTTTAATGACTTTCAGTGCCAGCTGGAAATAGATTTCTTAATGTATCCTGGAAGGTCTCCTGTACTCCTGACCTTGCAACACCATTTGAACTATCTCCAAGAAACCGATGTTTTTCCGAGCTTTGTTTGGGGCTCTCAGAGAAAGGCCGGTGTCTACAACAAAGCAGACAACCGGTAACTGCAGAGACCATGATGTGGAAATACATCTGTGTCTGTACAAATGCTCTGCTCGATGACGCGCACACTTCAAGGTATTCTTTTTCTATACTTCCCCTTTCACTCAATGGGAAAACCTGGTCAGCCACAGCAAACCAGCAAACTCTTTGAACACCTTTGGCCATTATAACTGAGGCATCTTTAGTACTCCAAGAGCAGCTGACCTTCCTGCCAGACTTTGCCCTCTCCCCCTAACTCCTGAGGGAACTTGAAAGATTTTCAAAAACCTGTTTTATTTTAATCATCGTCAAGAACAGGAAGCAGAGATCTGAGGCTCCACACACATCTCGAACAGTTAAATGAAACAAAGTAGTAAGTGGTTGTCCTCCTAGATCGATATCCCTTGCCCAGGCACCCCAATCACCACAGGTCTGTGGGTTAAAGAAAAAAAGATTTCTCTGTACATCTTCTGTGCAAATCGAGAAATGGAAGAGTTTTGTGCTGAGGACTCATGAACCTGGCAAACCTCCACTGTGATGAGATCTTAAATAAAGCCACATTAAAAAAGCATCTCATATAATTCTGACCCTCAGCATGTACTGACAAAAGAGGGAGAATCTCCAGGGATGGGGGAACCGCAACGAACACCCAGGCAGCGATAGAGCAGTAACAGAGCTCTCAAAGCCAGCGTCAGTGTAAATTTGCTGTAGAGAGGACTCGTATTTGGTGCAAACAGAGCTTCACCTGCTCTGCAGCTCATGAATTTGCAGGAAGAGGGCTAATAATTTGCACAAATAATCCCTGGGGTCGGTGCTGAAACTTGAGGGGGTTTGTCAAAGTACCAAGGCAAACCAGGCTGATGCAAGCCAAGCAGTAAAAGGCCACAGCAAACCACAGATACATTCAGGAGGTTATGCAGAAAACAAATAATAATAATAATAAATTCCTTTCAGCAGAGGACAAGGAATCCGCTGGAGGTTTCTGAGAAGGGCCACCCCCCACCAGGAAGGTAAGCAACTGCACAGGAGGGGAAGACAGAGCAAGGGTATCCAGTGCAGGCTGGTAGAGAAAGCTGTAATCAGCATGCAGCAATGATGCTGGCAGGAACCATTTCACCCACAGTCTCATCTGTTCTGAGGACTGTATTTCTACCTGACACGAGCTCGTGAAAGCCAGTCTTATCTCTGATTTGTGTTTTATTCCCTCAGTCTGCTGTGGTGAAAGGGAGCCAGCCCCAGACTGAGAGCACTGCACGCTAAGACACAGAGGTTCAGAGACAGGAGTTATGCACCAGTAGTAGAGGATATACTTTGAAACCACCACTTAGCTCATTCATAAATTATGAATTTCAGAAGGCTTATTATTCTCAGTTTGCAAATGGGGAAACAGAGAGAGAGAGTTTGTGGTCACACAACAGGGAAAGCATTTACCCCCCATTAGGTTCTCTAAACCCGATCTTAATTAGCCCTCAGGTACTTACACTCACGCTACCAAGAAATCCTGTGACACAGGGCAGCTGAGACTGCTTTAATAATTTATCAGTAGAAACCCAAACAAATCTTCCAGAGACAGAGCTGTGCTCTCACTATTTTACAACCTTTGGCAACACTGTTTCTATATCTCAAAATAAGTGAAAGATACCCTAGATGCCTGTGTCAGAACAGGATGAAGAGTTTTCCTGACATTTTCTGCCTTTCACATGTTGGACTTCACCTCTGTAATGATGGCTCTCTTGACAAATGTTTATCACACACAGATTTCACAGTGTATTTTCTCATGTGGCTGTTTTCCATCTTTTCTTGGTACCCAAGCTATTGCTAGTGTAGGGGTCTAAAGTAATTTCATTTATCTGTATTTCTTACACCCTATGAGAGGCTCTGTCGCTTGCTGTACCGCCACTGGCCATGGGTTACAAGGAGACTGCCCGGGGCTGGGCTATTGGGAGCTTCCCAGCAGCCTTTCTGTCTCATCTGAGGACACACCACTTTTATGAGCCGGGGAGTACCTCCCCGCTATTCATGTGGGCCCCGCTACTTGTCCATGTCAGCTATTTGCTTTACAAGACCAATAAGCCCCCACTGGTGTTATTAGGATTGGGCCCTCAACCTAATTCCAGTCATTGCCTATCTGGCTGCTGAAAGGTTCTTGGAAACCGTGGTTTTATACTCTTTCAAAAAACACCAAATGATACCAGAATACGCCAAAAGAAATTTAAACTGGAACCCAAAGTACAGAGTAATTGCAAGTGAGTCTTTTAAACCCACTTTTTCTTGTAACAACAAGCAGCTTTCAAATTACAGCCATTATGAATCATATTCTTTTCTTCCACTTAGATCCCAAACAGCCAGTTTTATACACTTTAAGCTTTTTTCTCCATAAATCAAAATTCACCACTGAGAACTGTGTTAACACTATAAGGAAATTTGTTTGCTTTGTTAAATTGAGCTTCAAAAGCATGAATTGAATGTACATTTGTGATCGCAAGCAATGCCTCCTTTTATATCCGTTCAAAATGTTTACTTTATTTCAGCTTATTATAAATGTACTGTCTAAAATGCAGCAGCATGACTGTTCAATTTCCAGGCCATAATTTTATGATAATCATATGTAATATATTCATATGTCTACTTCATTGCCTAACAAAGCCCAAACTGGTTTGTTAGCAGCTCTGCTTTCCCCATGGTTCAAATGTCTTTGCCTCAGAACATTACTGAATAACAACATTAAGAAAGATATAATAAAAATTTTACTTTGTATTTTTCGCTATAGTAGGCAAACAAAGAAACATGTAACATTGGAAGCTGAATTTGGCATACTGACTTTATCAAATGCTGGTATCTAAGTGATATGTAAATTATTAAACATGCTATGCAAGCATTATTAGAAAGGTGGTGGGTAGGGAGCAAGATTATAAATTTATAAATGTTTGTAATGTCTAGAAATCCTATTAATACTTCAAAACGTTGAGACTGTACAGAGAGAATGTGTGCATAAACTAAGACCAGAAGTAAGGAAACTTGCTTTTCATCTCCTGTATTTAACACGTGCTTCAGCTTTTGCCTAGGACATAGTTACAAAAAGTAGTAAATTTTTTTTCTTCATACACTTCAGAGGCAATTCCCAGTTACTCATAAATCTGATAACAGAACACATAGAGGCTTATGGGACTCGTAGGAAATAAAAACTCTGACAATGCCCATCCACTTCACTTGACTGAATGGTTTTCATCAACCAAGTCTCCGATGAACCAAAGGGGTCAAGCCAGAGAGAAGAGCTCAGTCTCACTCCCCATAGCATTTATAACATCCATGCAATAGTATTGTTAAAAGAGTGCCAGATCTTGAAAACACACCAGACTCTTACAGCAGAACAGCATCTTATTTTTTTAAAGAAAAATGTTCAAGTTTCGTATTTGTATTACATAAGAAAGCAACCATTTTGAATTTTGAAATACAGGATGACTAAAAAAAAGTCAAAGTACAACAATTTCTAAACTCTCGCCATTTTGCGGGGGGCATTTACACCTGATCACTGAGACTGGAGTCACAACCCTGCTGACTCAAGCTTCATTTTTGTAGCTGATGACACAGGATGAGTTTCAGAACCACTGAAGTGAGGGAGCTGATAAATGCCTTGCTGAAACACTGCAATAATATAAAACACAAAGCCAAGAAGAGCCAAACAACCACCAAGAAAATCTACTCAGCAGTGCTATAAAATCCAAATAATAAAGCAAAGATGTGTTGGGAAAAAAGCAGCAAGTTAGGGATTTTTCATTGTGGTTTTCCATCCTTCTAAGATTTCAATTAGAAGGAAAATAATCTTTTTTCTTTCCATTACTGATAGTACATCACAACAAAAAGATTAATAGCTGACTTTCAAAAATTAGCTTTGATCAAAGCAACTGCTGTAGTTAAAGTAACTGCCCTAACTCACTTCTCGACTGCCTTTATAGCACTGAGCTGGCTTGAACTCCCTCCCCTTCTTGAACGAGTTTGCCTTAAACTTCAAAGCCTAATGGGCTGTGAGGCTTAAACCACGGAAAGCTTTTTTCCTCCTTCTTCAAAAGCAATTAAAGACGTCGGGTATAATCTCACCTATAATCTAAAATTTAAGCATGCAGGTCTGCTTGATCATTGCGGAGTTACAGAATACAAGGGGGTAGAGAGGGAAGTTAATTGTGGCTCAGACGCTGCAAATGTCTCTCTGGTGCCTGCCAGCTGAAGAGGTCAGTCCTCTACCAGAAAGGTAAGCAAGGGCTAATCTATCAGTGGCACAAATTCAACAGTAAATGAGGCTACAGAGGGGTTCTTACTGCTCTACCTTTCATTGCAAGCCCCTCCCTCCTTTCCATTCCCGTTATTAATGAGTCTGCAGAGCGAGGAAGCCCGATTTCCCAGGACACCCCGGTAATGGACGTGAGGTGGGGCAGCAATCACAGCTGACTGCAGCAATCACGGGGCAGAGGAATGGGCAATACCCATGGGCTTGGAAGAGTCACAACTGGCTTCAGAGGAATGTATGGATACTGCCAGAAACCTACGAACTTCTTGGTCTATTAGGAGGGCAGCAGTGTCTCTAAAAAAATCAATAAGGATTTTATCCAAGTTTGTTTTGCTATCAGCTAAACAGGATGACATCTTTGAATGGCGAGTGCTGACAACAGGAGATAGTGACTGGTTTGACAGCTGGTCCTGCCAGAGCCCTGAATGACAGGAAATTTGGGAAGGTCCACTGTACACAAGCATACTTTTCATGGCCCTGCTCATACACTTTGTTATTGTATGGTACATCAATAAGCAAGCAACAGTATTTATTCTTCATTCTTATTTCACAGAATGACTTCACCCAGTGAGACTGCAAGGCAAGAGCTAAGGCAAGCAAAGCCAAGGAAAGTCTTACGGGTTTTCTAGCCAGATGACCTCTCAAAAAACTCCTTGTCACAAAGCTGTGGCCTGCAAGGACCTCTGCATAGGCCAATTCTTAAATTTCCCAGAATTCAGAGCCTAATGTGAGCGCTCTGCTCAAGTGCTACAGTTGTGTTTGAGCAGCCACCTCCCCACCCTAGGCCCAGTTCTCTCACAAATGCAGCTGAAAACACTTATTTTGCTTTCCACATGATGTAACAGCTTTAGAAATAACATCATAAATCCATTCTATAGCCAGCCAACATCACTAATGATTCCAGCCAGGAAAAAATACATTCTTAAAGGCTCTTATCTAGAAGAGCAGGCAGTGCTGGAAAAAGATAAGAGAGAAAAACCAGGTAAAGGTAACCTGTTGCTCGATAACAAAGCGCATTTTTATATGTTAAATCACCTTCATTAGTTTGGATAAAGGAGTTTTATGTACATAATTCTGTAGTTGAAAAGCCCAAGATAAAGAGGAGTTGATCTGTCAGGCAAGAGTGCGCACAGTGGCAAAATCCATGAACTGAAACGGAAAGCCTTGGTTTGTACTTTCCTGCTGTAACTACTTGCACTAATTACTAATTACAGATTTTCCCCTTAAAGTTCTGAATGAAATATTAACAAGCCAGTAATTAAGTATTTCAGGGTCTGTTTGCTTTAGCGTTAGCTTCAGTATTATAAGTCCAAAACCTCTGACTCACTGATCTATAAACATCCTCCTAAATTATTCAGACATGTCCTTTGTTTTCCTTCTGTTGAAGTTTAGTTACTCTGAAGATTCTTTCTATGCATTAATGGCATCCAAAGCGTAACAGGTGGACAGAGAAAATGTAATTATGTAGGAAAATACAGTAACTGTATCTTGTGTACATGAACAAAAACATTCCTGTCTCTAATTCTGCATATTCCTTAACACTGCTTCTACTACAGACGAGCCTCTTCCCTGCATCCCACACAGGACTCTTCCACAGGTTGTGTTTGTGGGAAAGAAATGCTACAACACTTAGTAAATCTGCTCCTGCGATGGTCAGCAACCAAGCGTGGCTAACCACGACCCGCTGATGAAATGAGGCAGAAGCTGGGCTGCACGTGTCTGTATCACCATTAAATTACAACTGGGGAAGTTACCGTATGACGCTAACCGGGCACTGTATTTCTCGCGTGGTGCAGTATTTACTGTGCAGGCAGCGGGCAGCTCCCCAGGGCAGCGAGGACCACGGTCAGGATTAACCACCCCTGAAGGCTGCCCGAGTCCTGGCAGCTGGAGCAGCTGGATCCAGGGGCTTTACAACTTATTTTTGCTACAGCCTCATTCCCTCCCTCACAGCACTGTCAGGGTTTTGGCTGACCCAGTGAAGAAAAGCCCCTGGACAACTTCTGCACAGCTGAAGTGAGAGAAACTTCCTCCAGGACAACCCAGGCCTGTGCTTGCCTTCTGTACCAATGCTGACTTCTCTCCTTTAAGCACGAAAACCAGATCAAAACCTCACATCAACGCCTGTACAGAATCCAGCACAGCATCTCATGAATCTACCAACTGAGAACATACTCAAATATTTTTTATTACAACGCATTAAGCTAAAATCGATAGATTTATTTACCGAAACGGATTTAATACTTCAGCTAATCAAGGGAAAGTAACGTTTTTCTGAAAAGAAATGACATTTCATGATAGCATTTGGTGGTAAAGTCGCTGGCAGAAATTTTTCTGTATACCAATTAAACAGTAACCCAGTGAAGTCAGTAACATAAAAACCAATATTGCATATTTACAGTTTCCTCCCCAGTAAATGAAAACATCTACAGCTCTCAGCGACACAAATAAAGTGTCTGCACAATGGCTCTAACAATGCTGCCGCATCTCTGATCTTTCCTTTTCAAATCTTTCTACACTATTTTTCCCAAAGATACAACATGCTATTTTCTCTACAATCAACCTTTTTTTCTTTTGGAGAGAAGCAGAAGTGGCATTTTGAAAACTTCAATTTGCTGAAATATAATAGCACCACTGAGCTATGTTATTCTCCACTTTTATTCTCACTTTATGCTAGAAAGATAAAACTGCAGCGGTTTTACTACTGTCAAAAAGTAAATAAATAATGCTTTTGTTGACTACTGCTTACCAAGATACCGCATCACTACTATTCAGCTGAGTTTCAGGATATATTTCTCTCTCAAATGTTAAATCTTACAAATACCATAATCATTCTGGAATACTGCTAAGCAGAGGTATATGTGACCCTTGTAATGAAAATCATGGAAGCAAATTTGATGAAAACATGATTTAATTAAGTGTTTCGCTGTAAAACATACAAGTAGAGGAATGAATTAAGAATGCAAAAAGAAACAATATTCCCTGATTTACTGTCTACATACAGCTTCCTTTCCCTCTAGGATTACCGCTTTCTAGGTATCAGAGGCATTCTTTGAATTGTCCAGGTGCTATTCATCATTTCCACGTGTAGGAGATAAGCATCCTTCTACTTCTACTCATACAAAATCTCATCTTCTTTCCTGCAGGCCAGCATTTCATGGGCACAATCGAGTTTAATGCCACCTTCCTCCTTGATTTGCTAACCCTCTTGTAAGAGCCACCAACTCTCTCACCAGAGGTCTAACAGAGCCTAAGCTCGCAGGATTAGCTGGTTTTACAACTTAAAGCTGAGGACAGAAATGGTGGGATAAATGTATCTCTGAAAATCTATTAGCAGTAGCTGAAGTGGCACTGAAGCCACAGCGCTCGTCTGTGGGGAATACTGCACTGGAAATGCTCACTTGCAGTTAAAACAGTGGTACACTAAGAACTTACTTTTACTCCAGCCTTTAATCTCACAACTAGAAAAGCCCAGTGAGACAGGCGAGACAAGTATTTGCACCATTACTTTAGGTACTTAAAACTGAGGAGCTAGTTTTGGTATGTAATCCACTGAGAGAGACTTGTACCTCTAGAAAGCAATTTAAAAGACCCAGCAAGGCAACTGCCAGGCGCTTTCCTGAGAGATTCCCAGATCCACGCTCGGTTCAACTGCTTCCCACTGTCTGCACAGGAGCCTGCGGGGTACACGCTGGCTGAAATCAGTTCGTGCAACTGTCCTCCTTTATAGGTATTATAATTAGACAGGATATTATCCACAACCCCCTTTCCTTTGCAAGCTGATATCTCGCATAATTATCTCGTTTGATATTTCTTCTACCTTCTGTGTCATTGTTTGCGGGCCTATTCTTTTACATTTATCTAAATTTAATCTGCATTTGCCTTCTACTAGCCCTAAACCAGCACAGTACCTCTTAATACGAGCATTTTTGCCATCAACTGGTTTTCTCCAATCTTATCAGTATCTGACATTTAAAATATTTCTCGTTCATGCTGTTCAATATGCATTTTATATATACTATAAAGAAAGGTCTGAGAAACAATTTCCTAGTCAAAGAATCTCCCTGTTATACCATCTCTCGCCCTCTGCGACTTCAACATCTTGATTTATTCATGAGTAATTTATTTTAAAGACATTATCATCTGCATTTTGCAAAGGTACTACAAGTTCAACCTCATTTATCAAGTTCAACCTCATTTGTTCAGTTTAGACTCGAAATAATCCAACTCTCAAAACCTTAACAAATTTCTGTTTACTCTGCCTATAAACTGTTTACAACAACAATTTGCTTTCTCTCCCCTCCTCAAGCCTGATCTTGGCTGATGTTCTCATGGTACTTTAAAACAATGAACATTAAGAAATGGTTAAAAAAACAAACCTAAAAGACTTTGCCCAAATACTTTTCTACTGTCTCATTCAATAAGTTTCTAATAGGGTCCAATTTTTATAATTTTATGTAGAAACTTTTTTTTTTAATCTACTCTTTCTACCGCCTTTATTTCAGCTGCCTACAGTACCAACAAAAGCCTCTATTGCAGAAAGGTTTAGTACAGAAAGAAAAGTCAAGGAACTGATTTCAAAACCCAGAACAGATCAGTAAACAACAATTATGATAACAAATATGACACAAAGAGAATAATTTCTGAGGGAAACAATAAAGACCCACAAATTTAGGACACTATTTTCTCTGAGAAGACAATTCTCTAGAACGAGTTTTCTAAATTGCCAGAAACCACACTGTTATACTGGTTCAGGATTGTGTTCTAGTCAAAAGAAAATGCAAATGCAAGTGCATTTATGGAAACTGAGCGTGGGGTTGACTACAGGAAAAGAAAAACCAACCCTTGCTGCAGCTCAGCAAGCACAGGACTGGTCCCGTGAACAGCTGCTGTGCTCAGGTACCCTCCATCACTCGCAGCACATCGTGCTCTCTGTGCGCGGAGGCACACCCAAGCCAGGTTTGACAACGCAGCTCTAACATGGGAACGGCTGCTGCAGCAGACTACCACATTCAAGAGCTTCAGATCACCATGGACAAATCCTCCCCTTCTGCAAGGTGAGTTTTGCAAAACCTAAGAAGGCAAAACAAAAGATGGTGCCAGCCCCAAATCACCCACGTACGGGAGTCAGAACGCTCCAAATGCTGAAGCCTGGGAAAGAACAAAGCGGCAAGAGGACGAGGACAACGGCAAAACACAACTCGTGCTCCAGCACAGAAATGGGCAGCTTCACAGTGACCTGGGCTGTTACTCCACTGTGGCAAGTGTGAGGGCTCAGGGCAGTGCAGATGAGAAGCATCTGCAATATCTATGCTCATTTATTGCTAAAAATCCTCTCTCATTCCCATGATCTTTCTCAGTAATTTTTAGTTGGTAGTGAGCAATAAATTTATGGTTCAGAGACACAGCTTAACCCTTTTGTTTTGCCATCTCTTCAATACGGAAAATAAACTATTTGTCTATTAAAGTGTTATTTTAATGGGACATAATCTGCATGTCCTAATGCTCACATTTATCAGAGTGTGTTTGCATACCACCAGGCACAGAAAAGCTACTGTAAGCACAATCTGTTTATACAGAAAAATGGATTTTCAAAGTGATGGCAATACTTCCCAGAATGGCATTTGTGTGGGGTCAACAGCAGATATTTGGAAAATCACCAGGAAGGTAAGAAAGGAAATGAATTCAAGAAAAAGGAATGCTGAGAGAAAAAAAATAAAATAATGAAAACTAAAGCCTGATGGTACATATATTAGCTACGGCCAGTTTCAAATCTCATTATTTATCAAATGAAACTAAACAGGAAACTCCAAATCAACCATCCCTAATGTGATAAAAAATTGCTGGATGGCTTCATCTCATAGGTATAATGACGAAAGTACGCCAATCAAAAGAACTGAAGAAGAAAATGTGAATGGTCTTAGGGATTAATTTTGGAGGCTTTTCCCAAGAGCCACTGCAGGAACCAGGGCTGCAGACACGACTGAGGAGAAGGCATGGTGTTGGTGCTGGACAGCACAACCTCGTCTTCCCAGCACAGCGCAGGGTTTGTTTCTGCAGCACGCGGGTGTTCCACATTGTCACTCTCAGGCATCCGTCTTCCCTCACTAATATCCAATTTGCACACAGTTACACCCCAAGTCACACATTTACAAAGTCTCCTTGGCTTGTTTACACCAACAGCTACCTGCTGGCTGCTCTTCTTCCAGCCTGGTACCCTTGAGCTTCCCCACAAATCCAGCCAGGGCTGCCACTTCCAATTTCCTTTCTTTGCTATCATTATTCTAAAATTAGTTTTATGGCTCTGAATAATCTATAAACCTCTTAAGTTTTAGGTGCACTCCTGTGAACACCAGCTTCTCCCAGAGTTCCCAGATTTTTAGGTTAAGCCAAAGATGCTTTATTGTCAACACATACAACACACTCCATTAAAAAATCCACACTGTCCCATTACATGAAAATAGCTGCAGAATGACTTCAAAGGATAAAAAAAAAACCCTTACTTCTTCTAAATAAACATTTTAGTGAAGAAAGCACAGCATGTTCTTTGAAAGAGGACCACAGGATCTCTGGAAGGTAATGCAATTCTACCTCTTAATGGGAAAAAAGATGCATCTTTTCTTACTTTCTTTATATTATGGGAAAACCAGGCATTTACAAATGTAAACATTTAACAAGAAAAAAAATGAGATACTAAGAATGGAAGTATTGAAAAGCCTTGTATAATGCAAGTTATAGTCGCAGCCACAGGAAAAGATAAGGAGGAAGAACTGACTGGGGTACTGCACGTAGTATTATGAACTGAAATTAAGCTCTATTCAATCAGTAACAGTGGAGGCTCAGACCAGGCATTTACAAATGTAAACATTTAACAAGAAAAAAAATGAGATACTAAGAATGGAAGTATTGAAAAGCCTTGTATAATGCAAGTTATAGTCGCAGCCACAGGAAAAGATAAGGAGGAAGAACTGACTGGGGTACTGCACGTAGTATTATGAACTGAAATTAAGCTCAGAATTAGGCTCAGAAACATCCAACTGTACAATTTCCCAACAAACACAATAAACGATGTGGTTTTATATATCCTTAAGAACTAGTTCTGTTTCACAGTGGTAGCAGCTTGTACTCTAGAGTGTCACGGAACCTGTAAAATTCAGGTGAGAAGGGACATCCAGCCATCTCCCAGTCCAACCTCCTGCTTTGGGCTGGGTTAACTTCAAGGACGAGCCAGGTTGCTCAGGGCCTTTTCCAGTTAAACTATGAAAATCCCTACGGACAGAGATTTTACAGCCCCTCCAGGCAACCTCCTGCTGTGCCCAACCAACCTCACCGTGAAAATGTTTTCCTTACATCCAATGGGAATTTTCCCTCTTCTCCTTACCCAACCATCTCTGAGAAGTGTCTGGCTCTCGTTTTTCTGCAATCTCACTGCAGTTGATGGAAGACTGCAATTGCTTGCCCCACTTCCTTTCTCTGCTGAGCAAACCCAATTTCTTTCACCTCTCTCACAGGCCACGTGCTCTACCCCTCATCATGCCCCCGCAGGAATTGCTCCAGAGGGCTGACTCCTGACCCACAGAGTCCAAAACTGCACAGTTACTCCAGACGTGTCCCTCAGATGCTCGAGCAGAGAACAGGCACTTTCTTTCACCTCCTGGCTACTCTCTGGCTAACACAGCCCAGGGTATGGGTGGCCTTGACCAGTGCAAGGGCACACAGCTGGCTCGCGTTCAACCTGGTGATAACTGCACCCCGGGGAGCTTTTCTGCAAAGCTGCGGCCAGTTAAGGCTCCAGTTTGCTCTGCCCCCGATGCACAACCCCCCACTTGCTCCTCCTGGACTTCACGAGGCTTCTTTGCCAGCACCGGTTTTTCTAAGCTTTTTGAGAAGTGAAGTATTCTCACACTGGTTTACTATTGCTTGGATGTATTTGTATTCCAAAGCCCAGGAAAGAGAAGGCTTAAAAAACTGCAATCTGTTCATTTTTAAAATACTCATTAAAGGCATCTGAAGACTTTTTTTTCCCCTTAAACACTTAATACAGAGGTAAATAGAAAATAAAAAAAAAACCCAATAAATTAAGATCTACAATCAATTAGCTATTATTTTAACCTTTCCAGAAGGTTTAATTTACCCTATGCTTAGCAAGAACAAACTTGGATTGATTTTCAAAAAACCTTCTAGGAGCCGAAATAACAAAAGATGTCCAATTAAAAAAAAAGAGAAAGAGAGCAGAAGGGTGAACAAACTTAGTCTAAAACCAAGCACCAATTATTCTCTCTTACTGGCAGCAAGGGCAGAAAACTGCAGAGGTAATTCCCCTAATTCTGTGGACCTGCTATGGAGCACCACATGCTTTACAAAGAACAAATTTTTAAACTGAATTCATGGGCGTAATCATGACAAAAAGCAAAATGGGGACTATCTGATCCATCTGAACAGAGTGAATTTATGAATTACAGCTCATTAACATTTTGCTCTTAGGGGCAGCAATTGTGACAGAATATAAAATCACTGCTTCAGCTTCTGCAGTGCTCACACAGATTTTTCTACTTGTTATTCTTTTTCTGTTTACATCACCAGTACATATTTAGTATTTCTTTCCCCTCAATGTGTCTATAGAGAGAAAATATGTGCACTGTATGCTGGCATTTACTGGAATATAAATGCATACATAAAATATGTTGCTATTCATTTACATTATTGGTGCCCAACATTTCCAGGCAGGTCTGAGGGCTCTGAAATTCCAGGGACTACACAAACACACAGGACCCCTTGACCTTAAGAGTGAGCAATTGCTTTTGAGAAACGCTGCAGCAAAGAATGTCAAGATACAGAGAAATGAAAGGAAGACAAGGGATAAAGAATTAGGCCATGTGCTTTTTTTTTCCTTTCCTAATCAGTTCTCACAGTAATGGTTCAAACTATCAATTATTGCTTAGGACACAGCCAAAGAAAGGCGCCTTGAACTTGGCACAGAAGATTGTGAGATGTGTAACCACTCCAGGTTCATTTCAAGTCCTGGGTTGCCCTCCTGAAAACCCTCTTATTCCTGAGAATTGACTTATTTTTAATGTAAAACCTTCCTGCATTCCTGAGGAAGGCAAACACAGCCTGTAACCCCACACCAGATAACTTTTCATATATCCCAGACCACATGAGCATCCTGAATATAAAAACTAAGATGCTGAACGTGACTTAATCCTTTATGTGAAATCAGCGCAGAAGAAAGGAATGAGTGGAAAAGGAGGATGGGTTCAGGCACCAGAAGGCATTACCTGAGCATTGTCTGACTTCCCATAAGAAGATTACATTGGCATCTTGTAACAATAAACATCATGAACAAAGCTGAAATTCCCGCTCCATTGAGAAGCTGATTTTGAAAGATTACCTGGCAATCAGCCCTGCTTTTTAAGTGTTGGTGCTAAAACTGTTTCCACATGTTGACTTCTGCA
This sequence comes from Mesitornis unicolor, assembly GCF_000695765.1. Classification (NCBI taxonomy): domain Eukaryota; kingdom Metazoa; phylum Chordata; class Aves; order Mesitornithiformes; family Mesitornithidae; genus Mesitornis; species Mesitornis unicolor. The sequence goes on along the minus strand of NW_010191607.1, from coordinate 69,022 downwards.
TAGCACACAAATATAGGTGGTATCCACAAAAGACAAACAGAATAAGAAAAAGGAAGAGAAGAATGTCCTTATGCAGCTTCTCAACAGCACAATCATGGCAATTCCAACGATGCTCAATGCAGCTCTCATATTTAGCAAGAGGATGTGAAAATCCTGCTGTAACATCCCAGAACTCTATAAAACGTTAGAGCCACCCACCAGTTCTGTTTGGAGACTTTTAACAAGAATAAATATATACTGTTAATGTTGTTTACTTTATCCTAAAGATATAGCTTGAACTTCAGAAGCTTTATCATCAGTCTGTGTGTTTTAATTCAGAGTGACTGTGTTTAATGAAACATGGGACTCAGATTATCTGCATTTCTCTTCTTTCACAGTCATCAAGTCACACAGTTACCACAGGCATTTTTTCCTAGTGGAAGTCAGGTCCTGTTCTGTAGCTCTCAGAGGTATTCTTCAGCTTTCAGAATAAAACTATTTCTGTCCAGCATAATCCATTTGTTCTTCTATCTGCTTCTATCTAACTGCTTTCCTAGTTTAAAATAATCTTCTCTACTTCTTCCCCTCACCACCTCTGTTAAGTCTGCTAATGTGAAGATGAAATAATCCTTCCCTGACACTATGCTGCCAAGCTAACCAAGCAGGTTACCACTGTTTTTGACAGGCCTCTGTTCAAGCCAGTGGTGTCTCTTTTAGTTTGAAATCATTTGTCTTCAATGTGAACAACCAGAATCAAACACCTACAGACAAATCTGTATTTCCTTTTTCCCAGGAACGTCTCTCTCCAGAGATTCTAGGGCTGTATTTCTCATTTTCTTCAAGCTGAAGACATGATATCCTTATGTTTTATCCTATGGCATTTGGCATCACAAAAATAATACACCAAGAGCACAAAATAATAAGAAGGGGAGAACAAGCAATAGGAGCAAAAGCCAGATTGTAACTTCACCATGATAAACAAGAAATCCTTTCCTGCTGTGGTAGTGAATGCAAAACCTCAACATACTCCTACTGGCTGTCAACAAGCACAGAGGGAAAACTTTTACAAGTATTTTATCAAAAGACTCTGCAGACCGTGCTGTTGTTGTGGAGCTCTGTCAGGGCAGCAACTGAGCGTATGGGGAAAGTTGGAGTAATTGTCCTCCTAAACTTGGAGAAGTCTGAAGAGCTGTGCCCTAACACGGTGCTCCATACCTGTCCTCTGGGATTAGGCAGTGGTACTCCACCCGGCTTTGGGATCACGAATTGGTAGTCGAAGTCATGGTCACTCGGGGAAGAAAAACATGTCAGCTTCAGCCAAGAAAGCGGCTTATCCTAGCTTAAGAAATAAGCTCTTGAAAGCAGCAAGCTCATCAGTTCATGCCTTTGCCCTCTTCTTTCAGGAAAAGAGTGTTCGGTAAATTGTGCACAGCCGCTTCAGTAATCACAGAATCACAGAATCACAGAACGTTAGGGATTGGAAGGGACCTCAAAAGATCATCCAGTCCAATCCCCCTGCCGGAGCAGGAACACCTAGATGAGGTTACACAGGAAGGCATCCAGGCGGGTTTTGAATGTCTCCAGACATCATCTACAGAAGTTTGAGCTCTGGCCTGGTTCTCAGAATCAGTACAGCCTCTACCTCTGCACAAAGGCAAAGCAGCTGTGGTGAAGACCTTTCAGCTCTTGGGAACATTACAGTAAATTTTCTGAGGTGGTGATATGTTGCCTGCAGATCTTGAAGTAAAGGTGGATGGATCTGCATCTGGAGGGTCTACTGGTTTGGATGTGATATGATCAGAGAAATTATTCTGGGGTGATTACCTGTTGCAAGGCCTCTCTCTGGCAGAGCTTCACCACGCTTTATAATGTTTTAAGTTAAAAGTGTATTTGCCAAGGGAAAATGAGGCAGCTGGGCAAATAATAGCATGGAAGCAAACTGCAGTCCCGGAGCGTAGGCGGCAGGTTTAGCTGTCTCAGCAATCAGCAATAATGTTCTCAAGTTTAATAAAATCACAGATAACAGCTACTGAGCTGCAGGTCAGAGCAGACAGCTCGATTCCTTGCTAGCCCTTGACAGCAAGGCTGCTCTAACTGCAGCAGCAAAAGCCCCAGAAGCAAACTTAAAACTTCCAGAACCTTTCCACTGGGGTCCTACCACAGAAACAAAATTCAAAGAACACATTGCTATTTCCAAAATACTCTTTTCACCATAACTGTCCTCATATTCTATTAAACTGAACAATTCTATTTTGAACAAAGTACTATTTATTATGCAACTTTTTAATAACTACTCTTAAAACACTAAAAATAAACCAGCGGTAATTAATCTTTATTTAAATGGTAATTCAATGTGTTAAGAGCCCAAAATGAAACTGGTCATTAGCCCAATAGTAAAGACTGCCAGAAGCTTCATTACTGATTAATAATGGAGAACGCAGTGTACTGAGCACTTTCCCCACACCCCAGAAGCATCTAGGAACTGAACTGCAAAAACTTTCAGCACTAATAAATTGATTACAAAATATACCTTTCTTCATAGTTATAATTACTGGATATAGCGTAGCAAGTTTTCATGCTAGTCTACATTGATCAAATCTCTACTTTAAAAACAACAGATCTTATACGTTATGAAGATTTCTTGTTCTGTAAATAGGTTAAAAACTCAGTAACACACCCTTCCACAGGTGACTATTATGCATGCTGGGAAACGACATTAGTTACTTCTAATAAAAACAAAACTCCTATGATAATTTTTTGGTTTTAATAGCTTAATTGTTAATAAAAGAATACTAACAATATTTAACATAAACAGATTTAAGAAAGCTTGCCAGTTAATTCCAGCTGATGTCAGTGCTTGATCTTGCTGATTGACTGTCACTTACAGAAACCTTTTTCATTTCATCTGGTTTCCAAGAGATATTTAATAAACACGACCACTTAAGATGCAAAGAAAGCTGCAGATCACTGAATTGCTCCAAAGTTCCTTGAATGAACGCAGTACATGACAGTAACTACTATGATGAAACTGTTCTACACCACCTTTGAACAGATGCTGGAGTTAAATAGTAGTGTAGAATAATTTCATTTAGAAAAAAAATATATAAGAGGAACTACCCTACATGAAATCACTTCCTTTAATATAACTTATAGAACAGTCCACTGAAAATAAAATGAGAATTCATTGCCACAGTGAATCCGGCTTTACAATCATTAATTTAGTTGGTACTCTCAGCAGCTCACCGAAACAGCCACTGAACTTCCTGAAGCCCACTGAATATTATTCTAAACAAGAGTAATCACAAACGCTACACAGCAACTTAAAGGCTCTGTATCATGAACTCTGTTCGAAGTACCAACATACAAAATCTTGTGATATCTATGAACCGGAACATTCGTGGAAAAGAAAAGCTCCAGGCAGATCCCTCTAGTCAGGAAAACACTCATCTATTTTATATTTCTTCTAATCTACCTACTACCAGATCCAGGACTCAAAAGCCTGGGGAGTGAATGCTTCACATTCCTTTTGTATAATGAAGCACAGACATCAAACACCCATCGAGCACTACCACTGATACCACTGAAAGCCAGGAGGAGGAGGAAGATCAGGTAATTTCAGTTAATCTTACCAGTTCATCTATGTCTCAGAAACATCATAAATATTAATACATATAAATATTAATGAATTACTGCATATCAGAAAGAAAGACATAGAAAAATCATCCTAGAAGAGATGTTAGTACTTCAAAATATTTCTCAGACTTGACATCTCCAGTCTTCATCAAAGAGATCGGTGCAATTATCTCCTGCACAGCTCTGGAAAATCAAACTTGTTTGCTTTTGGGAAGGGATACTTTGATAAGGAGTTTCTCTCTCTGCAGTTTTGTAAACGTACACAAATTGAAACATGAATTTATGAGTACTACCATGGCAGTTTATATGTTTACTGTGAATATTTCAAAGGCACAGTAACACTCCTATTAGTCCAACTGAAAGTGCACTAAGATGCACTGGAAGTACTGCTGTATAATAATGGTTGAGTAATAAATCTGCACCAACAGAGGAGTGCAGTGGTTTGGGGCATTTCCTAATGCACATGCTTGGCAAGAAATGCCATATCTTAATAGAATACCTTAATACTTGGGATGTTTGCAAATGAAAATAAGTGGGTAATTTATATAACAAGAGAGACCAATCCATCACAGTGCACAAAAGCATGTCTGAACTAAAAGGCTACAAAGACTCTGCCTTATTGCAGGACCAAATGTGGTACATGGGGGTTTTTTAGTGCGCATTGGCACATCAGCAACGGTGTATGAAGGAGCTGGAGAACTGCTGGGGGGAGCATGGAAGAGACCTGTCCCAGCAGCTACAAAACACCATTGCACTGGGTTGGCCAAAATGTAATTGCACATTTTTATAGGTGGACATGCACGTCTTGAAATGTAACCAACTTCACTTCAAACTGCAAATTCACTATGTAACTTGACAGCTGACAGCCATTATTTCTTTGGCATTGATTTCAAAATGGAAAAATCAAAAGGAACATTTGCATCATATTTTTGCTGTATTACTTCAGAAAAGAAAAAAAACCACTGTGCAAGCTCATAAAAACATTTACGATGTGTATGGTGAAGATGCCTTGAAACTACAGCTGTGTCAGAATTGGTCTGCTAATTTTCAATCCAGAGATTTTGATTTTAAAGAAGCACCACGCTCAGGAAGGCAAATTGAACTTGATAATGACAAAATAAAGGTATTGATCGAATCCAATCAGTGTTTAATGACACGAGAGATTGCTGATAATCTTAACATATCAAAATCGAGCGTTGAAAACAGTTTAAAACAACCTGGATACGGTAGGAAGCTCAATATTTGGGTACCACATGAGCTCAAAGAAATTAATCTCACTGAGCGCGTTGACATCTGCGATTCCCTCTTGAAATGTGAAGAAAATTATCAGTTTTTGAAATGCGTGATAACAGGCGATGAAAAATGGATCATCTACAGCAATGACTAACAAGAAAGATGGTGGAGGGAGCGTGATGAAGCAGCTCAAAGCACTTCAAAAGCAGAGATTCACCAAAGGAAGGTTCTGCTGTCAGCCTGGTGGGATTTCAAAGGGTTTGTGTATTTTGCATTGCTACCAAGGAATCAGACCATTAATTCAGATATGTGCTGTCGTCACTGGATAAATTAAATGATGCCAGCAAGGAGAAGCATCCAGAACTGGTGAATCACAAAGGTGCTGTGTTTCTCCAGGATAACGCTGGACCACAGGCAAGTTTGGTCACTCGTCAAATATTGTTGCAGCTTGGATGGGATGTGTTACCACCTCCATCATATTCACCAGACCTGGCACCATCAGACCACCATTTGTTTAGGTCTTTCCAAAACACCTTGAATGGTAGAACCTTCACTGCTGATGAGGATATCAAATCGTTCTTGGAACTGGTTTTTGCCAAAAAAGATAAGAACTTTTTTGAGTGAGCAACCATGAAGTTGCCTGAAAGATGGAAAAGGTAATTGAACAAAATGGATACTATATTGTTTAATAAAGTTTTCATTTCCCATGAAAAATTCACCTTTCATTTACCCAGAAAAAAAATGCAACACAATTACTTTTTGGCCAACCCAATACATCTCCAGAGTACCTACATTTCTTTTCACAGCACCAACTCTTAACGTGAATTATTACGTCCCATGTTTCATGCTGAAGATCTCTCAGAGGGTGCAACCCAATCACTCTACACCAACTCCTCCTGCTGTCATGCAGCTGATGTCTTTCTAGACTCTCCAAGCAATCAGATGGGAGCCTCAATTAAAAAAGCTTACTGCTTTTGTTCATCGCACACCATTTCCCAGCTGCAGCTAATGAGACAAATTAGTTCACCATTTCAGGATTATCTTTAGCAAGAGAGACAAAGCAAAGCAGCGGTGTGCAAATATATGCCCATATAGATGTCTATAGCTCAAAAAATAAAAGTTAGATTGTAGAATTAACTTATTCATCACGTCTTTGTAATCTACAGTAATTTAGTGGATAATAAGCTTTGTTCTTCCTTGAAACTTGTTTTGAATATCCACATTACTTATTCCGTGGCTAACACTCCATTTAGGATGAGACTACACCAGCAATATATATTTATCAAGCATAGTACCATATATAAGATAACAACAGCAAACAGAACAGAAAGTATTATTGTGTCCGTATCTTGAATACTGTGCTATTCCCTACCTTAAAAAAAGGCAACAGTAGAAATACAGAAGGGTACAAAGGGCAAAAACGGTGTTGACTGGAGATACTGAATGGTTGGATACAGGGAGCAATTAAATAGATTAAGTTTTTGTAGCTTGGAAGATGCAAGATTAGGGTATGTGGAAGAGGAGATACAGTCAGGAACAGAGAATGACTTCTCACCATTTCTCCTGACGTAAGGCCTAGGGTGAACCAAAATGAATTATTAGGCAACAGCTTTAAAAGAAAGGAAGTAATACCTTAACTCACAGTGATAGTACAGCTTTGTATGTTGAAAATTTAGTGGAAAATCCCTTAGGCACATGCAGGGAGGAAAGTCCAACTGAGTCTGTTAAGCACCAGGAAGCAGATACAACTTACAAACTCTTCCCAGCCATGGGGAAAACCTCCCCATTTTGCTGCCTGTTATGGGAAATGGATGAGGCAGGCAAAGATGGGAATGGGGCCTCATTTGGAGGGGGTGAACAGTGCGAGGGAACTTTTACAAAGCATTTTAAGTAAGCACTATTCTGAAAGGTTAGCACCAAAAATATACAGGATTGTTTGCAATGAAACTTCTTGCAACACGATGTTTTATGCAAGAAACATTTTAATTGCTTGATTCCGAGCAAAAGTGAATAATATACATGTAGGACCAGGGGAGATGGGAGAAAAGGAACAGAGAGGATGAAAAGCATGCATCTGTTCTTTTAAAGTAATTTTAAAACAGAACTAAGGTGTAAGTTAGAAAAGGCAAGTACTAGCTAGACACGGTTGGGAATACGGTTCTTTAGTAATCTAATTAGGGATGACAAAGGAACACAGCTGAGTTCTGGAAATTAAGTTTCATTTTTGATGTAAAACAAAACCAAGGCTTTTAAAATTCTGAGAGGCGCAAGCATATGCACACAATGGAGGGAGCGATGCTACCAGGAGTGCAGAATACAGTAATTACAGGTATCATCTGGGACGTGGGAACAGTTCAGCATTCTTAAACAGACACCACATTTGCACATCCCAGTGCAATGATTGACGTGCTAATGCCTCCCTCTCTTTGTCCGGAGAAAAATCCCAACAAAACTCATCAAAATCACTCCATATATTATTGTGAAACAGTTTTGTTTCCAAGTGACATGACAATAATGAATTAGCAACTCGCAATTAGAAATGCGAAACTATTGTAGTTCAACTGAAGGAAAAGAAATAGTAAAACATAAAAGACACGATTTTCCTGCAATTGTATGAGTCTTTCATAATAAATCTAATAACACTGGGAAAACAATCTGTGCTTTTTACTGCAGCGTCTTCCCTGTCAAGGATCACTTAAAGAATTACAGAGTTCCAGAAGTGGCTTTGTTTTAAAATGTCAACTGGCAAGGTAATCTAAAAAATGAAACCAAAACCATTTTTCTTCTGATAATTAAACTAAAGTCAAAATTAATCAAGAGAAGGTAAGAAAAACTAAACTATTTGACAAGTTAAGTACACAATGTAACTAGAAGCACACTCAGATTATGGCAAACATCACCGAAGTAGCACTGTTTCCCATTTTTTCTGAAGCTGTATTGATAACTTGAAGTTCTCTAAGTCAAGACTTAAATCACAGAGAAGTAAAACACTTTAAACAGCCACCTCCTCCCCCCAGCTTAGCAATCGTACCTTAATTTGTGCAAAAGGTCTGTCAAAGTTTCCAACATAAAGAAGACCAACATTCTGGGTGAGTAGCCTAAAAAATATGAAAAGAAATCTTTTAAGACATCACTTTATATCCATAAGTCTTTTAGCATCTCCAATAGTTGCTACTGAAGCCTAGCAGGATAACAAGCTTCATTATGATTGCAAGAGCTACCTTTGCAAAGCTGATTACACAATTCTATTCAAATTACTACAGAAAACAAAAGACACACATTAAAGATGGATGCACACCGGTAATTTGTGTTTATGGTGCAAGCAGCTCTTCAACAAAGTCATTTCACAGGCTTCTTTGTGATGGATGTCACTCAATAACACAGAAGAACAGCAGCTATATGCCTTTTCTATGTGTTAGGGACCATTAGAGACAAAGAGACAGCCAGAGAAAAGACTGGTAAGCGCATTCAGAGCAGCAAGCCTAAGAGTTAAAACAGATCAGGGCAAATACAAGTATGCACAGTAACACAAAAATGGCATCCTTTCAAGTAGAGAAATAACAGAGAACCTCTGCAATATTGTCTAATGGCTTCCTAAGTAAAAAGAGCCCCAGATGCAGTTTGTGCCTGCTGTTCTCTTCAACTCTTTATCAAGTCATTGCGTATAGCACCGAGATCCACAGGGACAGTGGGATAAGTGGCCCCAAATGACTGCTGATGCTTCTGGAAAAGAGTCGGTTTGATTTCTGCAAGTCAAAGTTGTTACTTCACAAACTTCACTTCCCAGAGCAGCATTAGGGCGCTGCTGCTAACAACAACCAGACAAGAACATCACAGGCCAGCAAAAAGGTCAGGGTAGCATGGTGCTGTTCAAATGGGGCAGTCATGATGTTCCTCTGGCTAAGCAAAGGCACAGGGCTCATCCCCTCCCCTTCAGAGGCTCCAAAAGCATTGCACTAAGTACAGACAACTATAAAGAGAAGTCTTCAATAACTGACCATTGAAAGAGCTTCTGATTTGACCAAAAGGGACATTCAAAACCCATCACACTCTTCGATAGCTCCAAGTTTTTGTGAAGTATTTGCTATTTTGTATTTTTCTTCAATTTTATATCACATTGCCGCTAGCAATAAGGCCTCACATACGGATTAAATTTCCCCCCATCCAGAAATAAGTAGAAAACAAGTAGGAATGTAGGCATCATTCTGCTTAATTCTGACACCGAAAAGTCTCTTTCTTTATACACTTTTAATGCATAGTGAGTTACTTTTTTTCCTGTATACAAACTGGTTGACATTTTCTAACTAATATCTCATCACCTCCAGGCATATTTTGGTAAACAAGAGAAAACAGAAGCTTAGATAGCAGTAAATCATTGTTTTGACCTTCAGTCCGCACAACGTGGACAATCTTAGTATGACATTGATTCTTCCCAGTTTTGACAACAGTAAGATATGTATGACCTTAAACTGGTTCACCAACAGTGGGAACTGGTGGACCCTGGCAAAATGGCAAAGTGAAACATTCACACATATAAAACAAAAGTAAAAAAGTGGTGTTCAACTGTGTATCACCTTCAAAAATCCTTTTGTACTTGGATACTGCATACAAAAGTGTCCTGGGCACGGACAGAACTATCCAGAGGAAAGAAAGAGTAGTGAGGATGAGCAGATCAGTCAGAGCACGGCCTGGCAAGCGGCTTCCTCCCTTCACCCCTCAGCGTGCCTGACTCTGTCAGGAAAACCAGTGCTGGTCTGCAATGGTTCGAGTGCTGACATACGCAAGTCAGGACGAGCATGTCAAACTCATTTTCAGTCACAGTAAGTCAAATCCATTCAGAATGCAGGGTTTTGGAGCTGAAAACCCAGCATATTGATCAAATCTTCTCCTAGGACTGTAAAGCAAACTCAGAAAATATTTAAGGGTTTTCTAAGTGAAAACAAACATATGGGAAATAATTAGCAAAAAAGGACTGAGGATATGTCACCATATTTGAGAGAGGGGCACCTTAAAGCAAAAAAAAATGTTCTTAAAAAGAATTGCTCATAATTTTTGTAAGGCAGAAAAGAAAAAAAAATCCACTAGCTGTACTTCTAGTAAGGGACCTAAAAAAAGAGAAGACACGCAATGCGATTATTCCCACATGCTTATACTTCACATTGTTTTCCTTACCAGATAGAAATATAAAACCATTAAAAATCTGAGTCTTTAGGATGGCTTTAGTTAGAAGTAATGAATATCTAGGACACCTTATTTCCAGAAGACCACACAGCTGTCTACACTGTTTAACTTGCTGTCACTGACATGCACCCAAAACCTGCAAATGAGCTGCAAGAACTGGCTTCCTTAATAAGATAGATATTGACACACTACAAGCTTATTACTATTTATTCACCTTGCTCTGCCTCAACTGAAAACTATTTTACTTGTAATTTTTCACTTGTATTCACACAGCACCTCAAAAATCAAAGTTAATTCAATGCAACATTAGCAAAATTTTTAGGGAATAGAAAGCTATTTGTAACTCTACCTTGCAGAAATAAAAGGCTGCATTCTTTGTTTCTCGAGTTTTCAAGATTCCTCTGAAGTTCTGAAGTTCAAAAGTATCACCAACAGGCAAAACAGTTTTCCATATAAGCACTCAGTGAAGTTAAAATGAGCATTCCAATATGATCACAACTGAATGTCCTGAAATACTCTGTTTTCCCACCCCTAAATGGTCTGAGCAATTAAAAAAACCTCAAATCTCATGACTGGTATAAACTCTTTTACTTCTGGGTCTTTCTTACCAGCATAATCTTCATACTGCAAAGACTGAGCTCTCACAGAAGAGTATGGAGAGGTCAGCAGCCTGTGGCCAGGGTCACTGCGGAGGCTCTGCACAGGCCAAGCTACTGCAGGTTTGTTACTGTCCCCTCAGCCACCAGCAGTGGCAGTATCAATAAAACACGTGCCCAGCACAACTGATCTCTAAATTACCTCCTCACCAATGAGAAAGTTCAAATTGTACATAGCCATTCTTGCAGTTCTTTACCACAGCACCAGGCAGCATTTTTTGAGTACCTAAAATTAACTTTATAAACTTCAACATGTTTAAACTGACACAGATATTCTCTCCTAATGCTCTCAACTAATTACCCTTTGCCTTTGAAGACTTTCCAATGGTAGGCAGGTTTGTTTATAAGCACTTCTGTGTTTCCCTATGCCAATGCCCTCATTTAAAATGTCAGTCTCCTATTTCTTACTTAATTTCATGCTTGCAGCTCTATTCTCGAAACATTGTCAGCGGTACTCAACATCTGACCTTGCTAACAGCTGGACATCACCTGAAATTGGTCAAAACCAATACCAGGCTATGAAACAGTGGTGACAGTTTCACAGCACAATTATCATCTTCAAATTTCACATTCAAACAGTTATCTTAGAACTGTGAGAAACAACTGCCAAAACCACAAATGGCTATGGGCACTTCAGTACCTATACTCACTTCTACTAGAAAATATGAAGCCATATACAAAGTTGCCTCAAGTAATGATACCGGCTTGACAGATTGTTGTGTATTTTATTTGTAGGTTCTTCCATTCAGCACATTATCAACACAATTCCCTTTTTTTTCTGTATATAGAAGGAAAGAAACATCACTCCAAGAAGCAGTGGTTCTTTAAGATGTGTTGTCCATACATAACATTACACTCCCCCTATTTCTGCACCCATACACCCAAGTGAGCAGTCTTCTAGCCCAACGTGCCTATTTGAGCTGAATCGTTATGTTCCATGCAAACAGCATAAAAACCCCAAAATTGTCAGAACAAGTCATTTCTGACTTTTGCCAACATACTGTCAAGGACTTAAAGGCCTTCCCAGTACCAGGAAAAGGCTGCCATATAGTTATCACCAAATGCCCTAATTTCTGCCTTCAGCATCCTAGATTTGGCCTTTTTTGGGATGTAAAATGTACCCATGTTTTCAAAATGCAAGCTGCAGGAGCCAGGCACTACATACCTGTGGGGGACACCGACCACAGGAGTGGGCAGGGTCAGGCACAGCGATCCAAATAAGTGGTGGCGACAGAGATATGAGAGGAGTAAATGCAAATAAATATAGGACAGTATTAAGGGCTTGGATGAAAGGAACCTTGGAGTAAGGCAGGGTAAGAGGGGAATGAGGAACACAAGAGGGATGAGAGGTACAAATGAGAGACAATGCAGCCCACTGGGTTGGAAAGCACTGGGGCAGAGCTCTGACTGGAGAAGACCTCTGGATTAGGGCTATGGCAGCAGCAGAGGCTGATTTACCACAGAGCTCACCCTCCCTGAGCGCAGCTGACCTTGCTTCAGCAGCTGGGACAGTCCCCGTATCATTGCACTTCTCCTGCTGCCTTTGGCCATGGGAAGCAGAGCGATTCTTGGCCATGGACATCATGAGGGCAGCCCATTTCAAAGAAGTCTGATGATTTCCTCTTGTCCACACACAGTCTGTCCTGTAACTCACTACGAGCTGTCTGTTAAGACGAAGGTGGGTATTTCAAGATACTCTCAACAAAGATTCAGGCACACCTCACTGACACACCAAAGCTCCAGCTGTTAAATAGTACTTTGTGAAGGCAGAAAGCAGGAATCTAAGTTTCTCTATATCTTTTTGGGAGGTATACCTTAAGGACACCACCTTGGCTTGATCTGAACATCAAATACCAACCCTTCTTTCGGAATCCGAGGGCTGCCTTGAAAGCCTGCTCGGGCTATCAAACAGCATCATGCAAACTCTGGAGCTGAAAAGATACCTTCTGACCAGTTGTACAGAAACAAACTAGAAGTTTCCCTCTGGGCTATCTGGCTCCTAGTGCTGCTGTGCAGGCTATGGCAGGAGGTTTCCAGAAAGGAGCATGCAGAGAAACAGAGGAGCAGGGTGGAGCCAGGAGCCGCTGCCTCTCACAGGAGCAAGTTACTGCAGATGAGTCGAACGCGGTAACTTGCTCCTGTGCGAGGCAGCAGCTCCTGCGCTTGCTCTGTTGCAAGACCATGGCGCATCGTGCAGGAACACGGACCGAGACTTGCAGCTCGAGCCAGGAGCACAGAGGTCAGACAGGCTTGAAAAGCAGGGTGTATGGAATGGAAAATGCAATGTGTGCAGGAGAAGGGCTGAAAAGAGGTAAGGGAACTGGCACTGGAAAGGTGGAATATGCTGGAGGAAAATGATGACCAAGGAACAGGCACATGGGCTTGAGTTGTCTGGTTTTTCAGGATGAAAGCTACCATCAAACAGGCAGTGGTAGGCCTGCAGAGCTGTCTACAGCAATGCTTCAGTCATTCACTACCCCTGTGAAACAGAACATGCAACTTCTTCCTTAAATTCCAACAAGAACACCCATCAAAATCCCAGAACAGATGACAATTTATCAAATAGTATCTTGCAGTATATGTATTAGGCAATCCTAAAATTTAACTTGATGTACATCATGGTTGAAGAATAGTTCATCACTTCACATAGATCAAGTCACTAGATTCTGAATTTCTGGTTTTATTCTTGCCTGTTGCTTGCTTTTTTCACTAGCTCTTGCAACCACCAAAAAGCCTGACTCGAGATGAGTTGTTTTTAAGAGCTCGGTAAGTGCTACAATCTGCCACCAAAGCTTTGCTAGATATAATAAAACTTTGCTGCTATATCACATAACCAGAAAAGTATTTGAGTGCATGCAAGACTGCAGAAACTTCCAAATCTCAGCTTGAAGGCTGCACCTATCTGTCTGTACTTTAATGACAGTGTAGATGGAAGTGACTGCTTTCAGCAAGGGACTAGGGGCAGCTCCTGCTGGGATCTGTTCTTGCTGAAACAATCCTCTCCAGAACAGACAGGGTTTTCTCTGGTTGATCTAAGCAGTGGGCTGATACCTGAAGCACCCTTGGTGTCCGCCTGGAGGGGATTTTGCCCTAGCAGGTATGATTAAACAGGAACAGCAATGCCACCAATGAGACAACGGGATTAAGAGGCATGGACTTCCTCACATCAGAAACAGCAACAAGTAGCTACAACGGGGCTGGGATACGACCTAACAACTTCATTCTTCCTACGCTGTGAAAAGACATTTGCAGTCTTCACAAGAGGCTGCTGGTGAAAGATTTCAATCCTGAGAAGTTGTGTATCAACAGTGGAATGAATGTGAAGCGAAGTGGAAAAAAAAGCAATCCTGACCCTCAGTGTGGCTACTGCATGTGTGGCTACACATCCCTAACTTTATTGCTCAGAATATCTTAGCAGATGCATCAGTGGCTGATGAAGGCCAAAAATGGCATACAACCTGTTTGAAACAAACTGGACAGTCAGCTAAAACGTTAGGAAAATCTCTACTCTCATCCTAAACTCCCAGACTAAAAATAACTATGTAATAGGGATTAATATTAGTTATGGTCCAAATGTTTTTACATTTCATTTTTAAAAATACCTTTTATGTGATCAGCATATACAAAGAATACCACTGTTGTGCTCTGTATGTGCTTTTAACTGTCTCTAAAAATTGCTCTGGAAGCATTTGCAAATTTTAGGCAGAAATGACTGTTATAAGTTACAAACAGATGACAACAGCCCTGAAAACAGAAGCAACACCTGTCTAAGTTCAGAAACTGCATTTTCAAACAGTGAATGTTTTTCACATACAGCACTGAAGAGAAAGGTAACTTTTAGACATAATTTTATAAATTTTGTATTCCATTATGCAAAGAAGTTATCCCAGTATGCCATTGTTGTACACAACGACAGGAGCACAAATAAAGCATCCTGGCCCAGCAGAAAGGACACCACATTCCCATGATGCAGCTGATGTCCTCCTAAGAATATAATAAATATTCTGTATTTCTCCTGTGTTCACTGATTGTGAGGGAAAACCACGTATGTTGCTGCAATATCTTAGCCATGGAAAAAGAAGCAGTTTCTTAACTAGTCTCTTGAACCATAACTTAGATTATACAACAGTGACATTACAACTATATTTGCTTCTTGCTTATGATAATTGCTCCCCACTGCTCTTCAACTCTGTATATTTTCTAGGAATATGAAATTGAAAGAAAAAGCAAGAAGAAAATCAGAAAAGCATAAATAAGAGAATTATAAAAATCAATGTTAGGGTCAAAAGAATGAACTTCCTAAGTCCAATTTTTTCAAGGTCATTAATTATTTCACTAATTTATTTCACAGACTAACATAAGAGGAACAGTGTGAAAATGTTATACTAGGCATTATAAAATATAAGAGTATAAAAGGATTAAATACAAAATCTGGAAAAAGCTAATACCAGTGCTCAGATAAGCTTGTGAATTTAAACTGAGACGCATATATCTGGCCTGCGAACAATACCCTTTTCGTTCTGTTCTGAAAGTATAAAGAGCCAAAGAACTTGACAGCCCACAGAGGCAGCGCTGAACCCTTGATGCAGAATCTTGGCGATGGCAAAGCAGGGGCTTCACAAGCAAGACAGAGGAGCTCTTTCCTGCTTTCTACAGTGCATTTATCAAACCACTTTTTCAGGCTATGAAAATATCTAACAAAAACTTTTACTCACCAGTCATGCAAGAAAACATTTTCCATGGACAAATATAAGCTATTTTTAGTATAATCATCACGGCAAAGAGTAGGCAAATGGACTGTATGTCTGATTTAGGACATGCTTCCTCCTACTAGAGCGCTAATAGGAAAAAGCTATGAGGGAACCACTGTGCACAGCTGGTTACGTAGTAAAGATGCAAAAACCCCTGGGTTTGAGCTCAAGAGGGGGAAAAAGATTGGGAAGGAACACAAACAAGTGTTAAAAGAAAGACTGTAAACTATTTTGTGATGCTAAATTTATCTCTGCAATAAAAACCTACAGAAATGTAAGCAAGACGTTTTCATTCAGTGAATTCTGAATGTGCAGAAAGTCAATGGTGACAGCAATTAACTAATTAACATAAACGTGTATTCTAAGTAATATTCGCGGGGAAAATGCAGTGGATAGCACAAACTACAGGCTTGAATATAACACCCTCAGCCTTCCCACAATAGCACTCCAACAATGTGTGCTATTAGTCACATTAATACGCATGCTGCTTTCTGAAACACATGCAAACTCAGGCAAAAATATCGGTATTACGTGCTAATTGCCCTTCATAGGAAAAGCTCCTATGCGCAATACTTGCAAGGCTTCACTGAACTACATCACGCCCTACAGTAAATCACTGTCTGTCACTCGCTGTTGATAATAGGAACCTAGGAAGTAACTGATCCCTGAAAGACATTTCCACTGAATAACGTCACCACTGTTATATACCAAACCCAATAAAAATTCCATTTGGAGAGCTTGAAACTGCAAAACGAAGTGACCTCATATTTGAGGTAATGGTCTGCAATTGACTCTAGATCACGGCAAAAAAGAATAAACTGACCTATATCAAGGTTCACTGTGAGTTAGGAGGGTTTAATTTGCATTATTTTTGAACGAGTGCTCGGCTCAGGTTTTTTTGGGAGGGTGTGTTTGTACACAAATGCTTTCCTAGAGACAGGTAGATTTTTCAACAACCTACCTTGCACTTTAAAAATTAAACCACAACATCGGGTGTTTCCAAAAGGACTTCCTTTTGTTTGCTGTGTTATGCCTAGCACCAATCATACTTTAATGTCTGTCCATGCTTTGCCTTACAGGCAAATCACACAAGAAAGCATTTTGACTACATTTACATACAACTTATCCATAAAAGTATAAAGGAAAAATAAGTAGAAACAAAACGTACCCATTAAATAATCATGCCCATTCCTCCACCCATGGAATATTATTCCCTGTAGTATAAAGAGCAATTTGGCCAGGCTGGCCATAAATTATCTGAAAAATGAGGCTGCTTGCCTTTCCTTTGGGAGATTATTATGTAGACTGAGAGATTTCACTATTAGAATCTATTTCTGATCGTAAACGTCAATTTTTCTTTCTAAATATCATCCCTTTCATCTCATTGAAATATAGGACAGGCGTTAGGAGCTATTCCCAATTTACTGAAAGACCGGCGTGACCCCAGGCTGCAGCTCTGCCCAGATTCATCCCCTGATCACAAAGCCAGAGCATTCACACAGCTCTGCAGCGGACACGCTGCAACGCTGTAAATCCACGTTCCGGTCTAGGACCCCACAGGGTCCTTTCACGTTGGCCATCTTTTAAAATAACACAGACCACAACACCAGCACATTCAATGCCCAGAATTAAACAAAGAATTGACACCTCAATGCAAAGCTTTATATCGGGAGACTTCAATTAAATTAGAAGTCTAATTACAGGTATTTTAAAGTCAAAGACATTTTAAGTGTCTCAGGAGCTACTTAAGAAAAATAATTTTCTAACACCAAAGGAGATATAGAAGAAATAAATGCGATAATGACAACAAAATCTCAGGTATATCCAAGTACAAAACTGGTAAAAAAATTCGGTTGATCATGTTGAAATACAAGGAGCAACTAAGGAAGACAGGGCCACTGCTGAAAAGGTAAGTGGATGTGTTTGTTCCCAATGAAAAAACAAAGGCATCTAGTCAGGAACACTTTTATTTAGTTACCAAAATTAAATGCCTGCAGAAATAGAGGTATTAAAATAAAAGCTCTGGAGATATACTAATAACTGAGGTGAAATAAATCACCAAACCCTTATGCAACATATCCAAGATTTCAGATGTTTCTTAATACCGAGGGTCTGAACTGCTATTAAAAAAAGTCAATCTTTAACACCTAAATAGGGTGATTTCTGCAAACTTCTCAGAGTCCTACCCTTTAGCACAGCATTGCTCAGCACACCAACCCTGGCCACGCATGGCAGTGCTGCCTGGGAGGTTGCACGTCCCCTGCATTCACACTGGGGCTGCATCTGCCTCTCTTTTGATCGTTTTAATGAAAGAGTACTCAAAAAGGAGTGGGGGACAGGAGAGGCACCATACTGACATAATCGATCCAGACTGCCAAAAGGCTTCTGTTACAGGCTTCCACAGTGATTTGTTTTAAAAAAATAAAACTAGGCAGTAAGTACTTTTGTATGGAAGAGGTTACTTACTGTTATGGATCAAACCCTAATTAAGAGACTGGACAGGCAGAATAAATGGTCAGTTTTCATCTTGGCAAAGACCAAGTGACTATTCAATTTATGTAAGAGACTGCTTAATATATTTATTAGTAATCTGAAAAAGTCATGAACAAGAAAGTCTGCTGATGAAGCAAGTTATGAAGCAAAGGCTAGCAACTTTAGCTAGATTGCAAAGTTCATCACTTTGAAAGGAAGCTGATATCGTATTAAGAATCACCCTTCCCTCTGCAGTGGAAGATATGTGTTTATTTGTGTATGAATTAGGGAAAGGTACTTACAGCATTTAATTAAGGAATGTATCATAATGTATATCGACCTGGCAACTAGAAATCTGTTATTTCCTAACATTCAAAGGCTTGACTTGGAAGCTCACTGAACTTTCTTTCCACATGAGGTTTTGTCACTCCTTTGCCCTTGGCCTTTCTATTTTTAAAGAAAAGAACAAAAAAACAAAACTCCAAACTTCTGTCCTGCATAACTGTACAGAGTACAGTAGCAGTAGCAGAGCAGGAAATTGAAATACTCCAAACTTCTGTCCTGCATAACTGTACAGAGTACAGTACAGTAGCAGAGCAGGAAATTGAAATACTCAGGAATTTTAACACAGGTTGTTACCGGTGAACAACCACGACAAAGAGTTGGCAGGAAAGCTCCGCCGGGCTGGTCTCATCTGGCTGCCATCTCCCCGTTCTGCCCTTCATTTGTCAGCACAGCTGCTCCAACAGTTTCCTGGTTTTCCCAGTGCCCTGCGTGCTGCACCAGTCACAGTGAGACCTCCTGGCAGTCCCAGACTTTGGCAGCCAAAACTTACAAGTAAAAGAGACCAGGCCACTCTGCAGATTGGCCAAATTCAGAGAGAATTCCTCTGCAATACAGAAAAGGCACCTCCGGATCCCATGGAGGTGACTCTACCATATGTAAAAAAAAATCTGATTAATTATGGACGCTAAAGCTTTTCAGAGAAAATACCGTAAACCCATCTGAAGCACAGCATAAGGTAACCTGAGTGAATCAGTTGGTATCGGTATGCTTTTGACAACGCAGGGCAACCTGAAGGTTGCTCAGGTGATCCGTATTTCATTTCTCATAACAAAAGAACAAGGGGTGATTGAATTATGCTGATTGAGGGGGAATTAAAATCTGATAAATACTTCATCACAAAACACATAATTAGACTGGAGCTCATTGATGCTGCCCTGGCGTGCAAAAGAAACAGGGACTGAACGTGCAGGTGCATAATAAAAATATCTAGAAGATTAACAATTGATCTCTAAAATAAAACAGTAAAGAACATAAAATTCACTTGTCTACATGGATCAGAGATATAATCAGTATGAAAATTCCCACTTTCTTATTAAAAATCCTCCATGGGAAGACATCATGAAAGAGCACCCTTAGCCACAGACATGTGCACTGCCAGATCACTCCAACTGATTTCCTTCTCTTCCTGTTTCCTCACATCACTTTAATGATTTATTCAAAACAAATACTTTATTAATTCATCATGCACAACCAAGTAAATGATTGAATTACAGTCCACAAGCCACTGAGGTATGGGTTCACGGGGGACTATGCAGATCGCAGTCCCAAAGTGAAGCCCATAATGAACAAGGAATTGTTTGTCTGGAATTGGGAGTGATGCACCCCCAGCTGCCACCTACCCAGACAAGTGCCACCAGCAGAACGCACAGACGCCCATCTGTTGTGAACAAACCTGACCCTCAAACTAAGGCAGGAAGGCTGTCAGAGATTTCTTGAACTCCACTGAATGCTTCACTTTTATTCCTGAACTCTGCACGGATGGGGCAAGATTTATCCCCTCTGTTCATTACATAATTAAGACCCTCGGCATATTCATTATATGAACTCTTTAATGAAATTGCTTTTACAGAAATTCTTCAGGTCGTAATAAACACAGAACGAAGTATTCCACATTCCGATGTGTTAAGAAATGCAGCTGAAGTACTTTCCTGGGTGCGACAAAAGTAAGGACTATTACCTTGTAAAACCAACTACCAACGCTGTAATACTGGTTATTGCATCTGTCATCTAGAAAGCATCTGCAGCAAAGCTGCCCTCTCTGGTGTACTGCTCTTCTCAAAAACTCAGCATCCTTTCCCATCAGGCTCCTTTCTCTGTAAGGGAAATCACTGCTCTGCTATCAGGGTGCTCTGGTCACTTCAGAAGTGCTGCATCTCCTCCTGTAACCCCTTTGTCCACTGCTCGCTCTTTTCTTTATTTCTGCATTTATCATTCAGCAGTCCCTTGGTTTTGCTTTGTGCAGGCTTTTTAAGACGACCGTCTCCCTCCAACACACTCCTCCCCTTCCTTCTTCTTTCTCTAAACTTTAGCACTATTTATCCCAATTCCCAAATTTAGAGAAGGGAAGCATCCTTTTCTTGGAGCTGCCAGGAGGGGAGTGGGAATGCGCTGGGATAACGGCAGCTGGGACAACGCTAAGAAACAGCAAACAGATTAGGGTCCTTGGGGTACAGTCACAACTGAGTGCACAAATACCCCAAAAAGTCCCATGCAGCCAGGCCCACCTGCTTGCCTGTGCATGGGCTGAGGAAGAGGACCAGGAAGCAATCATCATCATAGGGAGCTGCTTCTACAAAATTTTTGGTCCAATATAGCCATTTTGCAAGCTCCTCGTATGCTGTCAGTATTCCTAGTTTCTGTTTTTCCAGCTTTTTAGACTTTAAGTGATTAAGCTATTTTGTGACACACTCTAGAAAAGACAAAGAAGCTGAAGCCTGGGCGATGAGCAACTTGAAAAACACATCTTTCCTATCAACTGTGGGGAAAAAATAATTGAATTCTTCATAAAAACTGCTGTATTATTATTACAGAAAGAGAGCATCTTTTCATTTACTGTCCTGAATTATGAATTTTTATTATGCAGGGCATAAGTGAAGAAGCAATTATGATTAAATGATAACTGCACAGGACAAAAAATTAGTTACTTCCAGTCCCTGGCTGATAACTACTGATTTAACTGTTATCAGGATGACCTACACAGTCTTTTCTTTCATCTATTTCTGAGAAGGTTTATATAACGTAAATTATTAAGTTATTAATTAACAAATGTACAGTAAAGCAGGGTTTTTTTTTCCTTTTCACAATATGCCTCCAAGACATCATTTTTTACTGCAAGCAATTTTGCATGTCCTTTTAGACTATATTTTATCCTTGCCAAAAAAAGCCTGCTAAAAAAAACAGTGCAACATGGTTCTGTATATTTTGATTTTCCAAGCAGAAGTTTCTTGTGGCAGTATTATAAGCTACCTGCACAGATAACAAGCCTGTTTAGGGAATAAAGTTAATTGCAATTAATTGAGAGTATTGCAAAAAAGAAAAATCATGTTCTTGATTATAAATACTGTGACCTTAATTCAGGTCTGAATTAAGGTAAGACAAAGACTCTAGGAAAAAGTAGTATGCTTTCTTAGAGTAAGTGATATAGCTGGGAAGAACAAGGACTGGAGATGCAAGTTAATCTCAAGTATGAAGAAAGACTTTGATGTCTCAAAATCTGGCTACTTTTTAAGTATATATGATACGCATAACAAGATAACACAAGCTATTGCCTTTTCCTATATACTCAGTCTTACCTACATCTTCAGACCATCAGAGAGAGAAACTTATCAATCAGCATACAGGAATGCAACTTCAGTGATTGCATGGCAATCCTATGCATTTTAACCAGGACTTTAATCACTCCGGAGTAGCAACTGATGGCAAATAAAAATAATCACCTTTACTGGGAAACCAGCCCTGAAGACTCTCATGCAAATACGGGTGAGACAGAAAGGAGCACAAATAAAACCGTAGCGGGAACACAAAACTGAGTCTGTATGGGAACAGCATCACAGAAATAATGAGAGAAAAGGGCAAGCTCACAGAGCACACATTCCCGTCACAGATGATGGGAAATCTACATCTTAACACATCCCTGCTGTCAAGTTTTACACCAGTGAGGAAACCCAACAACAAGATGTCTCGTAGCTTCTTTTACAACCTGGTTTCTTAAGAGAAGTGCAATTTTGCAGGAGTAGAAGTTATTCTGTTTACTCCACTACTGTGCTCTGGATCTACCTGTCCCAGTACCAGTAATGTACAGCCCCTGGAGCTGACTCTTCTTGGAGGAATTCAGTTTCTTTTGGATGCCAGGCTCTAACATTAACGTTCCTCAGGTACATTTTCCATGTCCAGACTTGGGACAATGGGGCTACTTTGACAGTTTCTACAATTCTACATTTTTTGTCTAATATATTTAATTTCAATCCTGGAACATTGCTTTAATTTTTCACATCCGGCATTTACAGTGGAAAAAGACTCATCCACGATTGATTTAAATTGCACAGACAAAGAATTAACTCTAGTTTTACTTTATGTGCACACACTTATTTTCTTGAATCATCCAAAGAACATCTATCAGACAACAATTACTACAAATGCTGCAAAATCAAATTTTAATTTTTTCCTTCAGAGAAATCCTTTATCTGTTAAAAACTTAAATAGGCTACTCCTTTACTTGAAGCTACTTTCAACAGCACCGTGTTATTATGGCAGAGAAAATCTATTATCAGACAGCAAACAGGCATTTCATTCAGGTATAAATCATCACTCAAAGCTAAGATAGAATGTAATTATTGTATTTCATATTTGAAAACAAACAAACAAAAAGGAGAAGAGAACAGTTTTCCTTGGGACCAGAATGCAGGAAGGGTGGTGTTTAGACAAGCTGAAGGATTCTTGTTGGTGAAGCTGCTGTGAAGAGACCCAAGCTAAAAGAGGCTGAGTGAGGAAAGAGGGTGCAACCTCGTGCTCGAGAGCTTCTGAGGGTTGCAAAATTATATTTCTTACCCAACTTTTTCAGGCTTGCACACATGGCACAGATTTACTGCAACTGCTCCAGTATCCCAGCCAGTTCAGTAGATCCAAGCCAGTCTGCTTTCACTGCAGTTGAAACAACAGTTTTTCTCCTCACTATACATTAGTCTTCCTCCATTCATCAGCTTTATTTAAAACCCATCTTCAAATAAGCTTATCAGCGGTCTTTCCTTATACAGAAGACCATTGGGTATCTACAAAATCTCAAAGTTTGCAGAGTTTTTTGCTGTTGTTTTGTAATTTTTAGGTACAGCAAACTTGAGTACAAAGCTGCTGGAGTTACCAGTAAATAAATAACAAATTATCTAAAACAAGGTTAGAGGAAGAAGCTCCCTACAATTAAGGTTTCCTCTGCTCCACTTCTTCCCCCAACTCATCCTTTCTCTGCTAGTACCATTCTGTAACTTCTGTGTTTCTACCTTTGCAAGTCCCCCTGGTAATTAAACTTAAGGACAAGGATTTGTAAAAAAATACTCAAAACCCCTCAAAACTGCCAACTTCTCTCATTGACAGACTTGCTGTTTCATAGCTTCAGAAAATCATGCAACTTAAAAAAAAAGTATGAAGTTCTTTCCCCTCTCCCTCATTTTAAGTTAAAAACACCCAACTATTTGTGATCCTGGAACATTTACATCAGAAGCATTAACTTAAAATTATCACCACATTCTTGCCCTTTTGTCACACCAATTCCTGGTTTTCTGTCTGAGAAACCTTCTGTGCACTTTATGTCTTGCAAGAAACTCATGCCAATTCAAATTTCGTTAAGCAGAGGAATCATTCAGGTTGAGCAATAACAGAGATGTCTCTGGCATTAAACAAGAGTCCGTAACTAGACCGCACTGTTTAAATATTGTAAAAAACTGCAACAGAGAAGCAACTCTGCAAAGTCTACATCTGTACTATCTTTATGCTGTGGATTTGGGGATGGTTTAAAAAGCTTTCTGTATGCCACTTTCATTTAAAAAGAATCACCAGTTTCGTAACACAGCTTTCAGCCACAAACACAAACGTCTGGACCAGATGCTCTAGAAATTCCTTTGGGAAAGGAATGACCCTCAGTCTGTACAAGAGAACAGACAATGCTGTGCAATTTCAGCATTAGTTCTTCAAAAGAAAGGCTTTTCTGCTCTAGATAGAGTTCATCCTCTTTCCTTAGGCTTCTCTAACAAACTTGTCATCAATGTAAGATTTTAAGCAATTTGTCCCATGTCTTTAAAGCGTGGCATAGCCTGTACCAGTTTATTTTTATTCACATGAAAATGTTTTACAAGAGTAAAGCATACAGGATACACATGTGTCTCTTGCCAATACGGGCTCTATCAAACCATAAAAATTCACCAGCCAAACAATATCAAAGAAACTTAATTTTGTCTCTGAAAAAGGCAGGATATCGTCTTCAGAAGACACTTGGAAAATTCCTCCATAGTGCATGTCTCTGAATGTTGCAAAGAGAAACGATTGGCATAGGATACATATAAATAGCTGTGTAATAGCATCCTCTTATTTTTAATGTGAAGGAGAAACTAAGGCAAACAACTCAGAAATCATCACTGTTTGTGCACAAACCATCCAACATCCCATCTCTATGTGGTTCAGTGGTGGACAGGTTATGGTTGGACTCGATGATCTTAAAGGTCTTTTCCAACCAAATGATTCTATGATCGCATCCTATTATAAGTCTGAGTAAGAGGAAAATTACCAGTTTTGATTACCTAGTTTTAATGACATGATTAAAATTACTGAAGCTTCATACTTCTGCTGTTAAAACAAACTGTATTTATGAGCTATCTCAGCTGAAAGAAAGCATTTGCATGTGGTACCACTGTCTCTTTTATAACAAAAAATTATTCTAGTTTATCACAATACGCGACTCATGTTTCAAATCACAATTTTCTTAACACATAAGTAATGTGTGAAGATTTTAATCAAAGTGAGAATTGTGGAGAAGCTGAGCACAAACAACTTGCTCAGTGAGGCCTGAGAGTCATTTCTGCTTCTCTCCTTGAGTGAGAGCAGAGCAAACCACAGCGAGTCCTGAACCAGACCTGGGTACAGATCATTAGCATCACAAATTAAGAAGTCAGAAATGTTCTTAGTACATTAGTTAGGAAGGGTTAACCATGCCCTTAATGAATTTCCCTTTGTGAAGGGGAGAGAATAGTTCAGAGCCTTCATCAGGAGACAGCCAATTCACTTTTAAGTCCATCTACCCTGCTCTGCTCCCCAAATCCAGTGCTCAATCCTACTACTCAATATCCACCGTCAAGCAGAATTTTGCAGTCCTGAGTGAAAAGGTTAAAACTTTGAGCATTTGAGATTTGAAGTTTTAACATTCACCAAAAGAGTGAAGTGCTTTTATAAACATCTGTGAGAGATGATGGTTTTGATATGCAGACTTGAGAGGGAAAAGACTAAAATAATCAAGTTCACTCTGCTGCTTCACTCACCAGTCTTTGCTATCCCGTAATTGAAGGTACACATATTATATTTCATTTATAATCCACTGACCGGTATTTGCTCACAATGCAATCTTTTAATATTTTGTGAAAAAAAAGCTTTAAAGTATGAGAATAACCAAAGACTATAGCTTTGAACATATTTAGTAGTTGTGAGGGGGAAAAATGCCATCTGCTGGGTACAGCTGAGGACTGTCCCTTTCTTCCCAACACAACATCCTGCCTTGAGCAAGATTTCTCTTCGCTTCAAGACTTCATTTTTCCCATCCTGAAACCTGATACAGAGATATGCATTGCTTTTGGGGAGTGTGTAATAGTGGCCTCATTAAAACTGTGTAACATAAAACTTCTTACTGTCATCTCTCTCAGAGTTTGGGAGGTCTGGCAATAAATAGGATGACTAGCATCTGAATAAGGATGCTTTTAATTTTCCAAGAACATTAGAATTGTCTCTAAACCCCCTCAATACTTAATGTTTTTGGTTTTCCACATGTATAAATTTTGCAGATAGGTATTAATAAATTATTCAGTACATATGAAGCATAGCAACACGCTGGTGTTTGTCATATACAACTTTTCCACCACTCATAAGCTGCCAATGGAACATAGGTCGGTAGAGTACAGGTGCAGAACGAGTTACCTTGCTCAAAACCATGAAACCAAAGCACTGAAAATCATATTGCTTAGGCAGGAAAAATAACAAAAAGGAGAAGTTGCAAATGTCCAGTTAAGAAATACACTTAAATGAAAAGAGCTGAGAATTGGAAATAGCAAAGTTAGATGTAATAAAATGGATAATCTGTAAAATTAAGCAGTATGACAAAAGGAGGATAGGGTTCCCGCATGTAAACATGAGCGGAAAAAGAGAAGAATTTTATTTTGATTCATAACAGCCAAGGGAATTCTTTTACATTTTGGTTTGTGTTTTTAATTTTACAACATACAGCAGCAGCTGCCACCTGCATGTGTATACACATAAACATACCTATATAACTCTATATATTTATAAATAAAGAAATCTGATTCCTTTCATACGAAGCTGAAGCAGCTTACAACCTTGGAAATCTGTGTTTCAAAGATAAAATAAAGGCTCGTATCTCACGTGCACAATATTGCTAAAAATTAAGTAGGTCCTGTGAGTGAACATATCTTCCATGCCTTTAAGATAAAAGCCTTGAAATTGATTTCAGAATAGAATTCGGTACAAAACCGTGTTTGTGCTTCACACTCACTGTCATAAGACTGCTTTGTAAAAAGCAAGAAAGCATAAAAAGTGTATGAAAATAAGGAATTTGGGGCTTTTTAAGATCTTCTAGTAGGATGACATGCTTACATCTGTTGTCAGATGGAACCAAATATCTATTAAAGGCTTTTTACAAAGCACTGGCTATTACCCATCAAAGCACACCACGTGCACTGCTACTGTTCTTTTCCCTGTCACTCAGGTAAGTAACACCATGGATGCTTCATTAGCAGTGACTCATCAGGCCTTGATTATGCAAATTGGTCTCTCATAGAGAACACCTATAGCCTCACTGATTTTAATGTGTTTCTACAATAGGAAAAGCATATTTTCTCAGAAAAAAAACCCTGCAAGCTGGGTGTTAGCCAGAGAGACTGCAAGTGTGAATTACCAAGCCTATGGCAGTCTAAGTCAATACAGTAACAGATATTAAAACCCCAATTTATTTCCTAAGAATGCAAATGTCCCTTAAGATGCTAATTTAAAAAAAAAACACTTTTTTTTTTAATCAATCACCACAACTTGAATCCCTATAAAACCAGAGATACTGGATAATTATTCTGAAAAAGAATCATGTAGGTTTCTTTTCTAATGTCTCTGAGGTTGTAAGTGCACGTACCAGGAGTTTCTCTCTTAGCTACCAGACAGGGAAGGTGAAGCTGCTGATAATCTCCCAGTGTTTTAGAAGCCCACAGTTGTATGCATACCATATCGATAACACTGCCATGGAAGAAATGCAAACAACCTGCATGAGGGTCATTTATTTAGTTGACATGTTTTGCCGATTCCAAAGCCCTTGTGGATTCAGGAAGGCACTAAAAGCTGGGCTTCTAATTCCTAAACCAATTTCAAAACATTCTGATGGTATCAAAGTAAACTGGATGGTACTCTTGGAGTTATAACTGTCATGAACCATTTTTATCTTTAATATATTCATTATTTAGTACTTATATCTGTTCTCTTATGATTTGTGAGTTTGGTATTATCAGAAAATTAAATAATAAAATGTAGAACTGATGAAGAGTACAGAACACGTACAGTATCTCTGGCTGTCCAGTCTGTTTGTTCTGCTCTACCATGGTGATAACTTCAAACCCTTCCTCTTAGTTTGCTTTGTTCTTCTTTGAAATACAGCATGTGAGAAAGTCTACTGAGCTGAGGCTTTTTTCTTTAAATATATGTTTCTTTAATTCCAAACACGATGGAAAAATACTTAGTATTCAGTTCTCTAATAATTCTGTACTAATGCTCTTTTCCAAACACGGTTTTAAATGTAGCGATCTGTAAACTCAAGAAAACAGACAGTAAAATCTCATTAAGCATCAAACTAAACAAAACCCAAACAACTGAATATTAATTCACACTGTAGGCAATTAATGCAGGAAAAAATATTCCGAATTAAGGCATAGTCACAAAATCTAGCACATACTCCTTGTCTGAAGGAGACCAAACAATTACTACATGTAAAAATGCATTTCAAATAAGTTCATATCAATTTATAAAATCCATTAAAAACACTTTGAACAGAATGTTCAAAAATACTCTCTAATAACTCCTGTAATTTAAAAAGTTAGTTTATATTGGTGCAAAAGAAAAATATGTTCATGACTGAATTTCAGGAAGTCTGAGAGCAGCGTATCTATTGTTCAACCTATAGCAAGAGGAAGATGAAAATTTTCCCTATTGAAATGAGAGTTCTTAAATTATGCATCTTGCGAACCTTTACAGCACGTAACAAAGAACAATGTCCATTTCCTCTTTATAAAAAAATGCATGTTATTTACTTTGCAACTCAAAAATCTTCTCTAAAAGCACAATCCCACAACTTGTAAACTAAATGTAGGTACAGTAAGTATTCTGAAGAATCTCTATATAAAGAAAGCATGAAGAAAGAAAAACAAAAACATTTTAACATGTTTAGTAATTAAATGTCTAATGGTTCTATATTTGCAAAACATTTAACAGCTGATCACAGAATCACAGGATATGAGGAGATGGAAAGGACCTCGAAAGCTCATCCAGTCCAACCCCCCTGCCAGAGCAGGATCACCCAGACCAGGTCACACAGGAACACGTCCAGGCGGATTTTGAATGCCTCCAGAGAAGGAGACTCCACAACCTCTCTGGGCAGCCTCTTCAGTTCTCTGTCACCCTCACAGTAAAGAAGTTTCTCCTCACATACAATAATGATCGACAGGTAATCACTGAACAACTCTGACTGGAAAGGACCTTCAGATGTCGTCTGCCTCATGCTCAAGACAAGATCAGCTTCCACGTTACATTAGGCTGCTCTCAGCCATAATCAGTCACCTTCTCAATATCTCCAAAGACAGAGACTCTACAATTTGCCAGCCTACTGCAGTGTTTGACCTTTTTCACACCATTTCTCCTCCTGTTCTTCCAGAGTTGTGTCCTTCGCTTTTCATTCTCCTAACAGGCATCTCTGCATGGTCTGGCTCCATCTTCTCTATAGGCTGACATTAGGGAGTAGCAAACACTAATTAAGTATTATGTAGCCTTCTCTTCCTCAGCCTGGACAAACCCCATTCTCTCAGTCTCTCTTTGCATATCATCTTCTCCAGCCCTCTCACTGTTTTGGTGGTCCTCCACTGGACTTGCTCCAGTGCATCAATGTCTTTCTCATACTGGAGTGCCCCAAACTAGACACAGCACTACTCCAGAAGCAGTCTCACAAACACTGAATAAAGGTGAAGAACCATCCCCTCCACCTGCAGACCAGTTATCAGCCATCCATTTTTGCCACAAGGGATAACTGCTGCCCCAGTGTCAAAGCTTTGCCTTCCAGCACCCTGAGGTCCAGTTTGTTAAGTAGTCCCTCTCTTAAATTTCCTCATCACTTCCCTGTGCTCTGCCATAAGGTTCAGGGACCTCAAAGGCCTGAGAGTAGACCTTGCCAGTCAAGACCAAAGCAAAGGCAGCACTGCATACCTCAGCCCTTCTTGTACCTTTTCTCACTACATCTCCTGCTGCATCAGCAGCACACCATTTTCCTTCATCTTCCCGTCATTACAAAGGTACCTATAGAAGTCCTTCACTTATCTTCAACCTCAGCTGAGTTTTGGCTTTCTTAATTCCTTCCCTCTACACCCAAACACTGTTTTTCTGTTCTCAGAGGCCTGTCCCTGTTTACACCTTTCAAACACTGCACTGTTTGTGTGAGTTGACTCAGGAAATCCCCATTCAGCTGTCTGTCATACCTGCTTGTCTTCCTGCACACCAGAAAAGTTTCTGTCCTTCTGCATCTGGAGGAGGCCATCCCTGAAGATCAACCGGCTCTCCTGGGTCTCTGTGTTTTAGGGGACCTGCCATGGGATACTACCTACCTGTCCCTCGAAAAAGCCAATGCCAGCTATCCTGAAGCTGAGGATTACTTTTCCACTGCCTGCTTCTCTCACTCCTTTCCGATTCTACCACCCTACAGTAGTTTAGGTAGAGATAGCATCAGACCTCTATTTCCAAATTTACAAGTTGTAAGAAATCTAAGTTACATAGCCAAATAGGAATAATATATCTATCCAAATGTAAAATAGAGCAGAGAAGTGCATGGGCGATAAGAAACTTTTGGAGGCATATGGACTTTGGGAGCTTTTCTTGATCTTGCTTACAGATAGAAAAGGATCTTTCCTTTTCTAATAATGTTAATAGATAATCATTATGATAGCTGACATGAGCAACTGGAAAGACTGCTTTAAGGTGGCAGCTAGTTCAAGGGTCTGTAAAACATACAAGGCTACATTTATATTCCATTTTGCAAGCATGTAGATAATTTTAGGATGACATGAGGCAAAGCTTTTAAAAATCTGGAGAAACGAGTAGCTAAAGTAGAATAATTATCTGACAGATGGAGATTGCCCAAGGCTGCCACTTGAACATATAAAAAGATGAGGCTGAGCTCGTTTTTGAAATCCAACATTAGAAATTCCAAGAGCATCCTGAGTATTAGTTGTGGAAGGTACAACATTATGTTCAGTGTACCAGAGTAAAAATAGAGGTTAGATTCAAAGCCTGA
Source organism: Mesitornis unicolor (assembly GCF_000695765.1). Classification (NCBI taxonomy): domain Eukaryota; kingdom Metazoa; phylum Chordata; class Aves; order Mesitornithiformes; family Mesitornithidae; genus Mesitornis; species Mesitornis unicolor. Next base: position 38,468 of record NW_010191607.1, on the reverse strand, counting down.
CTTTGAAGATAGTTTTTAAAAACCTGAAGCGTTACAAAAAGATTTTAAATACCTTCACAAAAGCGGTATCGCCTAAATACAGCACAGTACCTAGGTAAAACGTGTACCTACTGGTTTCCATCGCAATGCCAATGGTGGCAGTTGTGCATGCATATTTCCACCATGGTAATATTTATTGACAGCCACCACGCTGTTCTTTCTACTCATAACATCCTCTCTCCATCAGTCTGCACAGCCCTGCCCCTACGTTTCTTCAGAACTCCTAAGACCTACTGCGGCAACAGTCAAATGCCTTAAGGCACTGCTACTTTCATTTGCAACTCTTACCCTCCATAAAAAGTAAGCAACTTCAAAGCACATGCTTCCTTTAACAACAGTACAGCCATAAATGCAGTTAATATATTCAAACCTGCACTCCTCCTGCTGTCATCCCAACCCTGTGCATCTTTGCAGCTCTTTGCAACATCTTGTCCTTATTTGTTCTGTAATTGCTGTGTGGCATCATCTGCCTTCAGCCTCGTAACTCCACTGTACTCAACAGAAATGCAGCCCCAATCTTGACTGTCATCTTTGGAGGCTAGAGGAATTTGGAATTATTATTTTTATGGCCCGAGTGCTATTTGTAAAGCTCCCTTTCTGTGACACAGAGTACGTGTAAGAACAACTTTGTGCGCTTTGATAACAGGCATTCTGCAAACAGGTGAGAACACAAAGAGATCACAGCCCAATTATGACAATTTATGAATCACAAAAAAGGGGGAATGGAAAGCGAGGGCAGAGCAAAAAGACACAGAACAGACAAACTATCATGTCAGTTCTGCAGAGCTTTCCCCATGTGGTCTACTTAATCATGGATAGAATAAAAAGCAATATAGACTTGCTACTAACAGAAGAGCTGATGTCCACATTATTAAAGAAACAAGGCTTTATTACTATTTCTCTCTTAGAAGATGAGTAAAGTTCTTTTTCTTTCCAATATCTCAAGGTTCTATATAAAATCTATACCATTCTGTGATTTGAAATGGTATCAAATTGACCCAGTAAGATATTCATTCAAAGCCAACAAAACCAAAGCCTTGCTTGTCATTTGATTTTTGCACGTCTGATTCAGATAAAATTAAAGGGCTTGCACAGACTACATCAAAAAACTGTAAAAGCAAGCATGGACATTTAAGAAATTCTGGTTTAGGACGTTACCACAACTCTGGCACTATGTAGACATTTCCAGTTATATTTATGACATTTAAATAAGGCTTGGGTTTTCTTTTTTAAGAAATATTCTTAGAATCAGACATTTTGGGAAAAAGCATCTCTGCTGTTTAAAAACAGTCTTCTCTGTAATATAACTGAGATATTGCACCCAGCAATTAAATATCCTCCACATTCTCTTCTGCTAAGGTCATTTAACTTGTAGGCCATTTGGAAATGCAGATGATGTGCCTAAGTCGGTGCTATTTCATTTTCTACAGGTATCATCATAATTTAGGAAAAATACAAGGCACTGCTGTATGATTAAAGGGTTCCACTTTGCACTGCTGTTGTGAGACCATTACCTTAGTAAACCTGAAATGATAGAGAAGCGCTCAGAAGTAATTCTACCTTTTTAAAGCACACGTAGTAATGAGAGGGCTTTTCAGTTCAACTGATGTGATTTAATAATTATTGGTTGTTGTTTCAGTTTGGTTTGGTTTGGTTTTTTTTCATATTGATGTGATGGGAGGAAATCGAGAGAGCATAAATTGGAATTCTTGCAAACACAACCTGAAAAGAGTTAATCAAACCATCATCCTGCTGCTTGGACAGGCAGGACTATGACAATACACAGGGGACAATTACCATGGCTCAGCTGATAAGCTGTAACTCACTAAGGTGCAATAATGCAATTTCTTTCAAGTACGTGCACTGAACAGGAGTGTCAGGATCAGGTCACTGGGGTTACAGAAACCCTGCCTTTTTTCGGGATGCAATAGTACATTTATTCTTTGTTATGCAGTCTACATCTTTATAGGGAAGCTTATTCTAAAAGTATTTCATAGATCATAAACCCACTGCTTCTTTTTAATGCAATGGCAAAACTCCCTCTGATATCAATAATGAAATAATTGAATCCCAGATAAGAACAAGTGGTCATTCATCCGTAACTCAGCTACATCTGGGGTGAAACACAGCAGCTATTTTGCAGTTACCATTACTACTGCAGACTGATCTATGGATGGAAATGCACAACTGCAAGCACAGGGGAATTTTAGGTAGATGGAAAATAATCACACCAACTAAAATCTGGCTAACTCCCTAGAGAGAACCCCTTTATTCATATGAAAAATGCACAAGATTGTTTACAATTGTTCGGGATCTCAATTACATATGCAATCCAAAAGACATGTCCAACAGCTGACAGCGCTCTCATCTCATGCTACTGAATAAATAATGCTCCTATATGCTTTTTTTTCCACTATTTAAGTGAACAGGGAACTATAAATTCAAGGGCTGCATAGCTGGACTTTTGTGATAGAGGCTCAGCCTGCAGCACCACTAGCTGGGCTGTAAACTGTGGTAAGATCACACACACTTGTAGCACAGGTTTAGATACGTCTGCACTTCAAGATTTAAAGATAAGCCTATAAATCAGAACAGAGGTCTTGGACATTACAGACAATCCCCATTCGCACTGTTTCTATCTGTCAAGTATTCGAGATCAATACTTTGACTTTGGCTCCTCATTTGTCAGTAAGGGATCAATAGAAAGGCATATCTCCTATTTCCATAAATATTATTGCTGAACTGTACCAAAACAGCACACAAATGCTATAACAGTACTTTAACCACATCCGTATCACTCTGCTGTCAAATGCATGACAGATTTCTTTGTGGATTACTGCAGAAGGAGAAAACTTCTTTTAAATCTAAAAGGTTGAAACCAGTACCAACACTTGCTTTTCATCTCAGCGGGGCGGGGGGAGGCAGGAAGCCTAACGCTGCCATGTTAGAATTGCCAGTAGCAAGATATTCAGTTTATCAAAACAGAAGTTTAAGTGATATCAGAAATCAGCCATTTTATTATGGTGGTGCGCAGAGCTCAGGAACTGCCTTTTTTACAGTCTAAAATTAAAGATGTTTCTTTTAAAACTCTCATCAACAACTTCCGATTCAGTGTAATTCTGGTGTTTCCTCAAACGAGTTCAGATTTTACCAAGCGATAAATTGGATACTCAAATTAACAACCACAGCAGTTAAACCTGGAGTATTTCATTCATTGTTTGTACTTAACTGGGCACAAGCTGCTGTTTCATAGGTCATTGCTTAACATAAATACCTCTCTCCAAGCAATGGGAAATTATGATTTTCCGCCCAGTACTTCATTAACTTCTCTTCTTGTTGGATGAATGCACTTATGTTACATGACAGTTGACTGCTATTAGTGAGATGAAGTAAAACCTATCTGGAAGAATTGTACTTTATTTATCAAATGTCAGGTCTCTAGGATTATTTTTTTCTCACGCATGTGAGAGGTACACAAACATTAACATATCTAAGTATTACAGTATCTACAGACTAATTCAGATCATTATTTCCACATTATGAGCAGCACGCTTATTTTCCCACAGCTGGAATACGGTAGAACTTCTCTAAAGGTTAGAAAAAGTGTTTCCAATTCCACAACAGATCAGTCATTCTTCAGTAACTTGCTACTAACTGCCCAACTTTATAGAAATAGCTTTTTGCTGGCTCATATTTTATAACTTTTTCATGTTCCGCTCAAACAATCTATGATGTAATATATTAAATGTAACACAATATCACTGATAGTTTCATATTTCAAATCACTGATAACTAATCAAGCGAATACTCCTTTTTCAATGTGAAATGAAAAATCCATTGCGTTTTGCTTCTGAATCACAGGCTACTACTGTGTAATTATAAACTCCAGCAGAAGTCATAAGAATACCGTAATAAAAATAATCTCCTTATCAAATAATGGGTCATTTTTAAATTTTTTTTTTACAGAAATAATTCATATTGCACCGTTCTGTGACTTAGAAGCCAAACAAACACAAAATGTTTGTAATGAGCTGGTTCTCTGAAGTGAAACTTAAAATATTCCTGTATGTTCTCTGAAATAGCTGTGTTGTTACTGAAGGCTTGATTTTACATCTTCAAACACAAAAATCTGAATAGATAATTCTGACCTCATGAAATGCTCAGAAGGTAGCAGTTGAGTACATTTTGCAGAATAAACCCCATATCCTTAAGATACTCTCTACTCACCAGATATATTCATTAGCATGACATGCAAATATCTAAAAGTTAGATGGGCCATTATTAGCACTCTGGAATATGTAAGCGATACATGAATTAATTGCTTAATTGTATTGAGTTGCCTGTGGCACCAAGAAAAAGAAAAGCTAAATGTCAGTACTTCAACCTGACAGTTGAAATGAGTCCCAGATGTTAAAACATTAAGCAACCTAAAAATCAATTTACTTTGTTTTAAACAAAATCTTTTCCAAGGCAAGCTTTAGTCTAGTGACTCAATCTTCCCCTCTCTGGCAAAACTGAACGTGAATATTGCCCCTATTTAAAACGTGCAGTGACTGAACTAGGCAAATAGCACATAGAAGTGATGTAATATAAAGATTTATGTGTCTTCTGCCATTAGAACTCACTGGTTTTGCTTAAGATTTTAATGGTTTTAAAGACAATCCCGAAGAATACCTACCAAGGAAAAATGTCAAGTTTTGCTGCTCTCCAAGAAAACAAGTGCTGTTTGTCATTGTGCAGAATTCTCAAATGCAAGAAAGCTTGGGTTGCTATTATTTTGTACAAAACCAATGGAAAACAGTTATTTTATGTATGAACTTAAGCTAGGGTAGTCTGCTTACTTTCTGAAAACATAAGGGGTAGTGCCAAATCCAAACAGGACTTTTAAAAGACATTTTATGAACTTAATTTAAGAATGAGTGGATTTCCATTATAAACATCTGCCACTGTTTTCAGTACAACGCTGATTACGACAGTTGCCTATATTTTCCACAAAGAAATTCTACAGAATATAGAAAGGCTTAGCCCCAGGAAATGTCAAGAAATATCAGAGGAGAGATTAACTGCTAAGGGACATTCACAAGAATGTTACACATTTTAAAAGGGAAGAGATTACATACCCCTCTCCACCAATTCTTGTTATCTTCAGACGAAAATCAACAGAGTTCAGGCTGGGTGGCTTCCATTTCAAAATATCATCACATCGACCAGGCTTGTATTTCTAAAGCAAATTAAAAAGCAGTTTAATTATGCTTATTGGTTTTCACTGGTTTTAAAAGAAAGAATCCAGCATTTTAGACTATATTAGCCGTCTCTAATGAATTACAATACTCAGTAACTGAAACAATGAATTCCATTATCATGGAGGTAGTTGTGCTTCACTCCTTTCTTTGCAGCTCCCTTTCAAAACTGCTTAGCACTCTCGCCAAGCCATTGCTTATTATAAAATGCTAGGAATGGGAATAAAAATTAGCATACTTCATTATCACTCCCCGGCTAATGGAAAACTTCAAGAAAGAAAATAAGCACAGAAACAAATGAAAACACTGTTAGGACATACATAAAAGATATATTTATGATAATCTCAACATTTTTTAACAGTTTTATGAGCAGTATTTTCGTTATGCATGCTGTTGGCTGACACAACATGAAAAAGCCAGCAGTCCCCATACTACCAGAAAGGCCCATCAGAAACACGGCCTTTCGTACCAAAGGAATTTAAGTTATGTGAAGATTAAAGAACATAATGAAGTAGAGGAACATAAATAAGGGAATATCTGCTGCTTAAGAGAAAGGGTACACTTGAACCAGAAGTTGCAAGGAGCATTTTTTTGTTAAATTAGTTGAGCTTTGGTTTCTCATGGTCTCTTCTATCATCTGCTACAGTTCACTAAACTGCCACTTGGTTCACCCTCAGCTAACAGAGAGAGTCAACCCACTGCCCCTTTCCTTACTAAAATATCTGTCATGGTGATGGGGAAAACCAGAATTAACATTACTAGAATTAACAGCATGCAGTACGCTGTCAAAAACATTTAAGAACTCATGTAATACAGACTAACCGATATTAAATAGCTAAAACAGAATATACAAAATATGATGCTCAGTAAAAGCATTTAAGCTTTTCAGATCACTTTTATATGTAATTTTTAGATACAATTTATTTATAAAGACTTTGAAGTATTTATATTCAATTTCATAGAGTAATTATTATTTCAGTGTATATTCAATCGGTTGTGTGCATTCAATATGAGAATTATGATAAAGGTAGATGGCACTGAAATTTTTTTCAGCTAACTTTTCCTATCATTTTCCTGTACTTCTACCTGATATAGAGATAACATGGAATTAAATTTTATATAACTTTTATTAATAACATACATCCCAGGAATAATAGGACAAAATACAGTGCTGACAAAGACATCATTTGTTGCTCTCTCATCTGCAGTTTCTAATTTGGCCAAAGATGACAACGACAACGACTACTACTACTGCTAGGTATTTACTACTTAGTTCAAGAACTATGAGGAACACTTCTGTTTGTGACAAATTTCCTCACAGACAGTGAAAATTTAATTTATGAACAACTGCTGCAGCAGGTATGAAGGAACACAGGGTGGAGCTGAGCAGCTGAAGCAGTTGGCACAGGTGTTGATTTTGCCATATGGAACAGAAGATTTCTCTTCATGGTTGCTCTTCAGCCATGAAGAGGCATGACTGAGGTCTTCAACCATTCCATAAAAGTGACATTTGTCAATCCTACAGAAAGCCTAAAATCTCATATTAAACCTCTGTGTGGCTTGGCTTGTAATTTATTGACTTGCAGTAATCTTCTGAGCAAGATTACTGGAGTGTTCACGATGATAGATTTATTAATATACACTCAAGTAATCAATTTCTTTTTAAGCAGTAGGTCATATTTTTGAGACCTTACGAGCCATTAAGACTAGACCCAGCCTAATTTACTTCAGAAAACAATCTCAGCTGGTTCAATATATGGCTCCAAACCATCCGTTTACATTTAACTCCTTTAAGGAGAAGATAAAGAGAGGCTAATAATCTTCAAGACAGAGGAAATTATTTATTTTGTACAGAAATACCAGCCTCAAAACAAAAACCACCCAGTATTGTGTGTCCAAAAGGTAAATTTGGACTGCTCCTGCATTCATGAGTACTAAATATTTCCTCCCAACCATATACAGGAACTTTACATTCTGGCAGAACCAATAACAGGACTGAAATTTTCCCCATGCTGAAAACTGAAGACCAAGATTTTCTCTGAGCAATGTGAGAAAATCTGAAAGCCTTTAAGGGGGGACCAAAGGCTTCTTTCAGGATTGCAGGCCCTGTCCTATTTCTCTTTACTTCTGCCTGGAACATAATCCCTGGAAATGCCAGACACTTCTTTAGAAAACTAATTCTTACTGACACAAAAAGGATGAAGCAACCTCTCTAAGTTATGGCACTGAAATCCTGAGGAAGAGCTGCATCCCACCTACACAACAACCGAAGAACGGCCTCACCACAGCTCTGGGGTCTCGACTGACAACAGCCAACAGCACATGCTGAGGGAAGGCGAAAAACAGGGCAATCACATGATATTTCTACTCTTATTCTCTCACAGACTTTCCATTTTCAAGCTCAGAGACTTCCTGATGTGGATGCAATTCAAATGCGATTCCTACATATTTAGTGATTTTCAGTTTCTCCTGTATGAGCTCGTCTGGCTCCTCAGGAAGACCACGTAAACCCCGACCAGCTGTGACAACACAGTGTTTCACGCACAGCCTGACTACACAAAGGAAAACCAACACCTTTCATTTATTTTGAACCTGCTTTTGTTGGTTTCAAAGACTTGCACTCCCCAGGGCTCATATTAAGAGAAATGCTGAACAGTCACATCCCACTGCTTCCATGCTACTCACAGGTTCATATGCTTCTATATGCATGGAAATACACTCAACTCAGGCTATTATTTTCCATGTTGCAGTTACAAATTATTTTTTCCATGTACATTACTCTACATTTATCTACATAGAAGCTGATGTGCTTTTTTATCGCTCAGCCACTCAGTCTTGTAAGGGCTTACTGTAATTCTCCACATTAGAACCAGCCCTTGCTGATCCAGCGAGAAAACGTCACTTTATGGTTCATCCTGTTTTCCACCTTGTTTATGCACAGTGCAGGTAACTCTATGCCCTGGTGAGGACTGAACAATACCGTATCCCTTGACTCCTACTTTTCACCCAGTTACTTATCTGTGCAAGAACCTTTTCTTTTAAGTCTCATATCTGCTTTAGTTTCTTCATGAGTGTTTTGTTAGAAACTTTGACAGAGGTTTTCTGGAAATCCTAGCGGGGAATATCATACAATCCTTACTCAAATGACTTCTGATCTCTTGGTTAGAGAGGCACAACCTTCCTTTCAAAAAAGCATGTAGTTTTTCCCAGCTATATCATGTTTACACAGGTATCAACTACTGTATTCCTTATTATAATTTCTACTCCTTGTCCAGTAGCAACATCAAGCTTACAGGCCTTATTTCTTCCCTGATCTTCCATGATACCTGCCCTCCACTCGCAGTTTTTTTAATTGGCATTGCATTTTCTATCCTCACATGCTTAGGCACCGATGCATACATTCCACACACGATCTGCTAAAAGATTTTTTTAAAACTCTTTTTCCAAGACTGACAAGTTACACCCTCCTGAAAGTCAATAAGAAACCAACCTCACAGCAGACAGGAACAACTATTCCAAGATCAGTAATGAAAAGCAATGTTTTGACAGGATATATCTACATACCTGTAATTGCACTGCTGGAGCCACAATTTTGACTCAAGTTTAATTACAAAGTTAATTAGCTGGCTTGCTTTAAGGGGAGCGGGGGAGGATTTGTTGTTTAGGATGGAGTTATCATTCTTGCCTTTACCTCCAGAACCAGCACAGTGTGAAACGAGCCTCAGCTAAATATTTTGTCTGATAAATTAAAAAGCTGAGAAAAAGTTCTCTCTCTCTACAACACTTCAAGTCAGCCACAGAGATCTTACCTAGAAAGCAATGGCAATAAATACACACTTCTTACTATTACATTCAGTTTTGACCACTGTCAAATAACACCCTTCTCACTTCACAGCGATTTGCTAACACCTAGCACCTGGTAAAGGTAATTTACAGACATCTTTCCAAAACAGTTACAAAGGCTTAGATAGGCAATCAGACTTCAAAGGTCATATTAAGAATAAGTTATATAGCTCCCCCAGACTTCTGCTGCCATGAAAGGCAGAAATTCACACTTCTCTAGCTTAAAAATGAGAATTCAACCAAAGGCCACATTAATAATACCTGAGAAGGAGATTAATTTTAGTAACAGGTAAGTACATACACACAATACAGCAGTAGTAAGTTCTTGAGTTTGAATGCTAAGTGCTAAATCAACTTCTCTAAACACGAGCTGGAGCCAAACAAGAATCCTGCTTGTTAAGTATGTGAAAACTTCACCTTAGATGAATCACTGCAGACTGCAGACCTGTTCTGCCTGAAGTTTTTCTATATTCTAATTCCAAAACAAAATGTGAAGCAATCTGTCTGAGATCAAACTACTCCCTAGCATTTTAAATATAGCACTCATAGCAATGATATCCTCACCACCACCCCCCGACAAATATGCAAGTGCACGACTACTTCTGAAACATATCAGGTCTCCTATCATCTCAAACACAAAGTTCATGGTTCAGCCTGAAACTTTTCAACCAAGTCTAACCACAGAAATTAGAACTCCACACCAATAAAATATACTGACAAATCAAACTACTTTAAATAGCTTTAGAGGATTGGACCAGATGACCTCCTGAAGCCTCTTCCCACCTAAATTATTCTACAAAGCTGTAATCTCTATTCAGATGCTTGTTCTTTTAGCAGCCATATTGAGTGCACTTACACTAGCCTTTCAGTCTGTAAAAGTAACACACTTGCTAAGCAAACCCCTTCAGTGTCCCTATTTAGTACATGTTGAGACAGCTAGGCAGCTCTGGTGCACACAAATTGGATTCCATTCACATAAAATCAAACCTGATGTTTCACTTGAGGTGCACTAATGCACTTCACCCCACAGGACTAACACTTGAGTCCAAGGCAAAGGCTGGACCATTGCAACGCTACCTAGCACAGACGAACCTGAGCTGTGAAGACACCCCGCAACACCCTAAAATGCTACTTTAAAGAAACAGAATCATAGAAAGTATTGGGTTGGAAGGGACCTTTCAAGATCATCTATAGTCCAACACCCCTGCAGTGAGCAGGGACAATGTTACCAGATCAGGTTGCTCAGAGCTCCATCAAGCCTGACCTTGAATATCTCCAGGGATGGAGCCTTCACCACCTCGCTGGGCAACCTGTTCCAGTGATCTGCCACCCTCATATTGAAAAACTTTTTCCTAATATCCAGCCTAAATCTACCCTTTCCAAATTTAAAACCATTACCCCTTGTCCTATCACTACATGCCCTAGTGAACAGCTCTTCCCCAGATTTCTTATAGGCACCTTCCAGGTATTGGAAGGTCGCTATAAGGTCTCCTTATATGGGGAACCCTTAATGGTGTCAGTGCCTTTAGGTTGGCTATTAATCCCCAGCCTTTAAATTTTTACAACTTCGCTATTCACTCAGCACCTACCCAACTTTTCTTCTATCTTTGTCTTATGATAATGACTATTATCTTAAAAATAAATGTCCTACCTTCTGTGGCCATTCTCTCCTGGCCAGCCTCTTTCTTCTCATCATTTCTTTCATTTTCACAAGCTCCCATTCCAATCAGGGCTTATCCCAAGAGCAGCGGCAATCACCTCAGTCTTCTGGAAGACCGAGTTTGGCCAGTTGGTACTCATCAGCCTGTGCTAGTGGACCAAGAGCCCCTCCAGCAGCAGAGTAGCTGGCAACATTGAGAGGTTACCTCGGGAGTGCTGCAGGGTACAAGAGCACTATCAGTCAGTAGCACCTTAGCTCAAGAGGATGAAGCCCAGGGACAACAGATGCGTCAGAAGTAGCGTGGTAAATGTGCCTCTATTATGGATATCTTGAACTTCAAGCAAGAGTACAATAATAACACTCAGGTGCACATCCAGCAACCTGGGATGCAGAAACATCACTGAAGACAGCCCAACAGAAAGCACATCCTCTGGCATCCCTCTTAGGCTGCTAAATCTTGATTCCTAACCTCATACTCCACTCCATAGGTTCAACTGGGTCCACTCAATCCATAGGTAGGGGGCACTGTTAGACCCTGATGGGTCATTTCAGCACTGCAGGGCAAACTGATGGGTTGTTGGTAATGTTGAACCCCAACCCCCTGCCCAGTCCCAAAAGTACTAGGTCTAGTTCCTCCATAGGTCCCCACAGAAGGGACAACTCTGCTTTCCTTCCCCTACATGGGAAAGGCTGGCTCTCAGAGAACAAAGTTCTGTTACCTGAACTTTTGCTGACGCATTTCTTGGCAGGTGCTGATATTCCTCCCACACAGGTTTTGGTTTTGCCTAAAGCCGCGTGCTTTCTCAGCATTTGCATTCGATGGACGGCTCAGCAGAGAGCTGAAAGCCTGGGCAATAGGGATGTGAGTGGCCCATAAGGAGGATGAAGTTTCACTCCAAACAGTTGCTTCCACACAGGATACACTTTGCTGCTTAGTGTTTCGTAGGAGGAAGAGAGGGGTTAGTTTCTGCATTCTGGGCAGGGGGGTGTTGTTGACTCACCGTGAAGACACCCACCTGGAAGACTGAGTAACTTCAGCAGAAAGCCTAGACAAAACAAATGGTTAATTTCTCCTAGTGACTTAAAAGGAAGAGGTGGAGGGATGGCCAAGAGAGAAGTTCGTGCTTTGTCAGGAGGAGGAGGAGGAGAAGGTTGCCTTGACAAGGTTGCCTTACTATCCTACAAAGCTTAAATCAGCCAGCTCGACCTTCCTAAGTCTTATTAAATACCACCCTCCTCAAGTGCAGCAGCAGCTAACACAGCCACCTTACGTTTCCTTTCCTACACATTTCTCGCTCCTTCCACCCTCAAATGAGGTACAGCAGGTCGAGGACAGTGAGGGAGTGAGGGCAGATGGGGTACAGGGGAATGGCGTTAACAAGGACAGCTACTGGGAACCTACCGGAGTCCTTTTAAATCATCCAACATAATTTGCCACACTGCAAATGACATCGCAATTCATTGCATATTCAGTGTGGTTAAATGCTAATTAAGAATCCTTGAACATGAAATATAAATATTAAATATAAATCTTTACACCTCTAATAATTTTAAGTTTCAAATAAGTTACCTTGCTATTTCGTATTTTAACACCAAGAAGAGACTTCTGTCATTACAGAAATGATATTCTGATACTTTGATTTACTTACAAGGATGAAGACAAAAACATTTCAGAAACATTCTAGAATGCTTCAGGTTCACAAACAGTAAGAAATATTTGTTCTGTTCTAAAATCCATCCATTTCCATTACCAATATTCTTTTATGCTTTAATTAAACTGTTTGCAAGCAACTTTGCATTCAACATGATGTTAAAGCTTTCACTTGAAAGGAAAGTAAGTACTGCAAACCTCTAATAACAGCAAATCTTCTCCTCCTTCCCACTCAGAATAGTGGTTAAATGTCTTCCCTGAAGAGCTCTACTTAATTCTTAGGACTCTTAATACCCATAGGCCAGCTGCTGCCCTACCCAGTCTAATAGTTTGCATTCAGCTGTGTAAATATAAAGACAGAATAATTACCCCAAATGTGTTTTTATTTTCTTGCACTACAGACCCTGGATCATTTAAAAGAACCAAAAGGATTGATTACAATCGATCATTTCAGGCCTTATAGAGAGATGAGCCAAAGAAACACAAGCTGCTAACGTTGTTGACAGATTATGTGAATAAGTCACATCAATGGATCAAGAAACCACAAGATGGAAGGCAACCACTGACTCAATTGTATATTCATAGAAGTTTAAGACTGGAAACCATTACTGGGCTCACTGAGTCAGCTCTGTTGCATATAGGACAGAGAATCTCAAACAATGATGTCTATATCAAGCTTATAATTCTGATCCAAACTACAATAATGTTTATATTAGGCTTGTAATTCCTATGCAAATTACAGCACACATTTATGAACGATACCAAAGGACGAAGAAATCACAATATATATACGGGGAAATTACCATGGCTATTTATTACACTCGTGCTTAAAAATGTATGCTTATTTCTACCCTGATTCTTGCCAATGCCTTAGTTAAGACTGAAGCCCAGCTTTGCATGTAATTACCTCCCTTTTTAAAGATAAAATGACTGTGTCTGAGTCTCACTGCATGGGTAATTTACCAGTTGGCTAATATATGCATCTTCATAGTGTAATTTCACAAAAGTCTTTAGAAGAGTAGGAAACAGAACTGAATCTACCATTCCAATATTCATCTCACTGCTTATGTACACAGCAGTACACAACAGAAAGTGTACACACAGAAGGTGTTCCTGCTCCGGCAGGGGGATTGGACTGGATGATCTTTTGAGGTCCCTTCCAATCCCTAACGTTCTGTGATTCTGCGATTCTGTGACAGTGTCTATGTACTTTGTATTCTTTTGCATTGCACTGAAAGCTGTAGCTGAAATCATTCATTTTAGATTCATGCTGTTAGCTGGGACTTAATACACTGACTCCTATAAAAACAGCCCCACATTGGCTATATTCAAGCACCATCATAAAATCAAATGATCCACGTTAGCCTCATGACTGATCTTTTGGGAAAATAGGTAAGCTTGCTGAAAAATTTAGAAATAGTAATGACATGACCATAAACACACACACACACAAATCCAACTCTGTCATTAAAACCCTTCACTGTAACACACTTCTTTATCTGTTACAAAAAAACAAAACCAAAACAACTCCAAACACAAGACACTAAAATTTACTTGAGGAAACAAGTTATCCCAACTATTAGCTTCTTAAAGTATTCTGCCTTCTGTCTCTTCCAGCTTCCCATCTCAGTTCTACCTACTTCTGTTCCTCAAAGTGCTCATACAAACAACTTGCATCTTCCCCATATTCCACGACTGCAATACCCCCTGTTGTTCTCCCACGTATTCGATTTTCTTTGCCTGGTAAAAAGCTATGCAAAAGGGAATGTGGCACCAGAAGTGTCTTGGTCATCGATGGGTAAATGTGGCTAATGCTTGTTCTTGCCCTGTATCAAGCAGGATACTGAGAACTGTAAGAAAGAGATACTACTAGTCTGATTACAGGCCCACAACACACTCTAGTTGAGGAGCAGAAAGTCCAGCTTTTCTTACTGAAGCCTGAGGCAAACAGGTTATTTGGAAATTTGCTTTGAGAGTAGCAGACGCATCCTTAACTCACATCCTTGGAGGTGAAGGCAAACTATGTTCTACACTATGGCATTTATGGTGTTTAGTGGTCATCACTGGTGACCAGTGAATCAGCTTCAGAGACCACCCAACATACCACACAGGGAGAGCTACTTTGGATGCTCATGATCTAGAAAACAAAGGAGAAAAAGGTCCAAAAGTAAAAGCCTCCAGGTTCAAATGACAGGGTGTGTAATTAAAGACTAATGCACAGAAAAAGTGACTAAATTAATCCACTGATCTGGAGTGAACGATGGAAAAAACACCAGGGCAACACTACCTACTAAGGCCAAATATTATCATACAGTAAAAGATTATTGTTTACTCTTTTATTAAACCATCATATTTGGTTGTTGTTTAAAATACATCAGAGTTGGCCAAACTAATTATTTGTCACAGACCAAAACCTTCATAGAGGTCAAGATTTGTCAAATATATTGCACATACCTCACAGTGAGACAGTGAACTCCTAGAAAGTCTCTCACTGGGGGCTGAGCATGTGAAGGGTCCCTGGGCATCCTGCAGACACTGATCACACTGGTTTTCACCTGGCTCCACTCTTTAAGTAGCTAGAAATGACCATTACTGTTCCTACCATCACTGTCATCCCATCCTGTCCTCATCCAGCACCTCCTTCCCAGGACAACCACTGTCCTGCTCACAAAGTACTGCTTGGCCATCCCTTAGGTACATCCAGAGACTCCAAACCAGGTTCACAGAGAAACAGCTGAATCACAGCAAAAACCCCCCACCTCATTAAAATCAAGTTCTGCATCATAATCATGCAGCTTAGAAAGTATTATTTAGCCTTATGTAAATTTTAAGGCTAATGAGAATAATGTGAGCTAACCATGATTGGTAAGGATGAGAACTTTTCAGTCGTTTCCAATTAGAAATGTAACTGTGACTGCTCCTGAGAGAAAGCATTTTCCCTTCAAATAGTCTGGAGAAATTCAGTCATATTAACAAAATGTTTCATACCTGTGAACTCAGTTGAGACAACTTATTTAAATTTCTAGAGTGCCTTTTATAAAAAAAAAAAACCACTAAAGTTTTTGATCGCATAGGAAAAAAATATTTAAATGCAGGGCTTTCAAGCCTACGAAACTGCATTAAGCAGTTGTCACTGAACTGAATGTTCAAGTTCTCATTATTTCTGAAGGTTGAGAAACATAGTTGCATGCTTAAAATATGCATTTAGGAGCAGCACAGAACAATTATAAGAAGGCAGTCAAACAATGAGATGCTAAAACTGAGGTATAAACAATATTGAATTACTAAGTTTGGAGAGTTTGAAGAATTCAGAGGCATCTAAGAAATTTCTGTCAATGAATGCAACAGTGAAACTTTGACAAATGCAGGTCAGCAAGAGAAAGATGTGTTGCATCTAACTTGGCTGTATGGATTCCACTTAAGAAAAGGTGCTTTACTGAAATCTGTTCAGTGGTATTCTGTGTACGAAAGATGATTAGGATTCCTTTATTCTTTAGAAAAACAAATCAAATGTACCCAGTACTAATTCCTTTCCTGTAGATGTTTGGCATAATTTCTGTATAAACTCTTGAAATTTTAAGCAGGCAGTTTTTAATAAATGAGTGAGTCAACTGTCCCTGTATTTATAAAGGAAAGACAAGGAGATGTGATTTGTAAGTACTCCTAAGAGTGATCAGGCTAAGAGAAACTCCTGGGTAAACACCAGTACTTTCCAAACAGCTGTCATTTGTGAAAGGCATTTTCATAGCTGAGAGAAAACAGAAGCAGATAAACACTGAATGGAAAATACTTAAGAACAGAAAATGGCTGTGAAGTTTGTACCACTCCAAAACATGATCCAAATGCTTTCCAACTGCATGCAAACAGTTTACACACCTTGTACCAAGTCCTTCACTCAGCACAACCTATGTCTAACTATGGAGAGATGGCCATGACGCCCTAACTAAAAGACAGTGACAAAAAAAGCAAATTCCTCCATTTAAAAAAAAGCTCTTTGAACTAAAAAATTTAAAAATGCTGCTTGTAATGCTTAATGTTCTAAATTACTGATTCAAACCACCTGAACAATCAGAGAGCTGCAGTCCTCACCAAACATCAGCTTTTTGCCTGGTTCAGTGATATGATCAGAATACAGACATGCTGATGTTCAGCAAATATTTGATCAGCTTGAAAATAAGGTTGCTAATGAATTCCAAACATTACACAATGTAATGCTGTCACGTCATAGAAAGTGAATCTGTGCACAGTAAATTTAGAGGCTCAAAAAGATAGGGAGAATTCCGGTTTCTTGGCTAAGCTCAAATCATTTAGTGTCCACAATTAAACCAAAAGGATGATAGAGCCAAAAAAGTTTTAAATAACTCAATTACTTGACAGTGAAGTCCCCACGCTGCTTTAACTCCATGTAGTTCTTGAGTACTGTGTGCAGTTCTGGGCCCCACTATTTAAGAAGGACTTGAAGGTCCTCAAATGCATCCAGAGGAGGGCAACGAAGCTGGCGAAAGGACTGGAGGGGATGTCCTGTGAGGAGCAGCTGAGGACTTTGGGCTGGTCTAGTTTGAAGAAAAGGAGGCTGAGGGGCAACTGCATTGCTCTCTGCAGCTTCCCAAAGAGGGGACATGGAAAGGGAGGTGCTGATCTCTCCTCCCAGGTATCCAGTGATTAGACACATGAAGATGGTTCAAAGCTGTGCCAGGAGAGGTTTAAACTGGACATTAGGAAGTGTTTCTTTACCCAGAGGGTGGTCAGACTCTAGAACAGGATTCCTAGAGAGATGATCAATGCCCCAATCCTGTCAGTGCTTAAGAGGCATTTGGACCATACCCTTAACAACACGCTTTACCTTTTGGTCAGCCCCAATCGGTCAGGTAGTTGGACAAGATGATCCTTGCAGGTCTACCCTACCAAATGAAATATTCTAGTCTAGTCCAGTAGATTTGTGTTGATTCTTCCATTCCTCCACTTTAAAAAGCAAAATAAAGAAAAATTAAAATTAACACGTCTTAAGACACAATAACTTTGGTGTATTCTGCAATTTTTTCCTTTTAAGAGTGAAAAGACTAAGTAGGAATGATACTTTTTCATACATTAGTAGTGGTTAGCCAGAAGTAGCAGTTTTTATTGTGAAAATGTTCTTGTGTCAACATTTGTCTCCTATGAAAATGTGACTTGTAGCTATATGAAGTGGAGAGAAAATGGTTATAATCAAAATTGCTTCTGAAATATTAAGCTTAACTGCCATAGCAGACTGAAAAGCAAAACATGCTACTAATATGCACTCATTTAAATAGTGTTAGATTATGTTTCATACTAAAGATTTTAACATTTGGATGCAAATCAGGTTTAGAAGGTTAACCTGTATGCAGAAATTAATCTGTTAATATTTTAATAGATATTTTTCAATTACTTTTTCCAAAGGTGCCTATGAACTTCAAATTAATGCAATATTTATATTGGACTACTTTGGTAATTATTGGGCTAAATGTCTTCTATTCCTGCACTTTAATTTAGCTTTATACCTCCAGCTTCATTAAACATCTTGTTTCACAACCATACTAATAGCTTTTTTCAATACTCCATTAAGCAAGGAGAAAAATGTGAGCAAATTTTCTTCATAACTAACATCATTTACATATTAATCCTATTAATATTTGACAAACGAAGTTCAGTTCACAGCCAAAAATCCATGTTTGCAGCAATCAGAATGTAGCAGCCATAAGATTACTTACTGCTCTTTTGCCATCCCCCTCTCCCTGCCATGTTACTGTAAGCAGCAGACACCTATTCTCAGTCACTGCTGTTTGTATTCGTCCTTTAGCTTAATATTACGATCTGGAACCAGAAACTCCAGCACTTGGTCTGAAGCAAAACCACAAAAGAAAATGACTTCAAATTGTTGACTAATATATATATATATGGTCCACAATGCACGTATCTGGCAAACAATATATATATATATGGTTCACAATAGACTAACTGGTGTCTGCCTTTGATTCTAAATTCTGCTTTTGGCAAATAAAGGTAACTGTTGAAAAGCAACATACTCCTCCCTTTGTGACAAGAGAAACACCCTGACAACAGAGCTATAGTCCCCGTGGTCAAAGGAGCTGGTGATGGTCCATGGTTCCTACTTCAGGTATTAGATTTATATTGCTAGCATTTTGTAAATTCCTTATTTTTCACCATCTAGTATATCTAACTTCATTAAATGTGTTGTCTAAGTCTTCAGGAAAAAACAAACACAATAATAAAAACAATCAAGATACTTCAATTTGCCTTCTGTTTTCTCTTTATTTCACTTTGTATCACAAAGTCAAACTGAGATGGCTTCAGTGTGTAACCACAGCATAAGCTGTCACCAGGATGTCCAAGTGACTACAGAATACCACTGCATTTACTTCTCCAGATGAAACTTTCTTTCAAACTAAGCTTCACAACTCACTAACAATCTTCAGGAGAAATTAATATAATGGAAAAATCAAGTCTACATAATTTTTCCTTAGCCATATGTCATTAATTCCCCCCATCACCCTTCTGAAAACACAGATAAAAACCCAGAGGTAAGAAGCTAAATAGCTAAAAACAACCGTCCAGAAAGACTGATGAGTTAGGCTAAATTAGAGTTTCACCCTGCTCTCCAAAAGACCACATGACACAGGGACTGAAATCAATCTTCCTTCATCTCCATCCACCTTTTCTCCCAAAATAATCAGCCATGTCCTCTCGTGTGATCAGGGAACCTTTTTCTTCCTGAAGATTTCAACACAATCATTGCTAAAACCCACAGGAGTCAGCTTGGCACTAAGCCCAAAGGTTATTTTTACCTTTAATGATTTTAAGAAGGCCATAATCATTGAAGACTGAGTGAAGTCCAGTCTAACTGAGGCACCACAGAGACGTGGGAGTTCTCGGTGCTAAATAAAGCTCTCCAATAAGCACCTGTTTGCTGTCTGGTGAATGGAGAAGGATGAATATCTGAAGCTTTACACATGCTTACAGACCTGATTCAGGAGGAGAGGACTCCCTCTCCCTTATCCCTCCTCACTGAATACTTGTAGTACTTGGGCATGTCCTTTCCAAGTACTAGATCATACTCTGCTCTCTGTATTTCCAGATTCAGATACTCTTCTTCTAGTCATTACATTACCATGTATCTGAAAGACTCAATCAATCCTTAAATAAGAATGTTTGAGACCACTAATGCTGCTTTTTTCTGCCGTTGTTTCAGACCCAATTAGGTATTAATAGACCGAACAGAAATGCGATTTACAACAAGAAGCCACAGTGTGGACTGTGAAGGACAGGAGCAATTTTAATTCTGTTTTATTTATTAGCTGATTTGTATTATTTTCAGTAAACATTACTTGAAATTTAGAAAACTAAATAGAAAAGCCTTTGGATAACTGTATTGCTAAATACCATGACAATGCTCAGTTGATGCTTTCTGTGCCTACAAACAATAACATTTTAAAAACTACTCTACAGTTGAGAACATTTCAAATTTTAAATGTTAATATTCTCTTTCCATTAATGTGCCTCTATACAAATTCATCTCCAGAGGGCTTTTAAGACATTACCTCTTAATTCACTGCTACAGAAGTAGCTGACAAAGGATGAAGGGATTAGTCTGAAGTAAACTTTTGGGACAACCAAGAGAATACAGAAGCGCTCCTGGCCCCACTCCTTTACTTTTTGGTTTTCTTTTAGTCTCCTAAAGCAATGCTTATTATTCTCCTCCTCTCCCCCAGTGACACAACAAATCTTTGCAAGAGTCTTAGGGAGATCGTCTTCCTTCTTTATCTCCCTTTCATAATTTTACTGTGAAAAACCCCTTAGCTGCATGAAGCCAGCTGATGTTGGAGAAAACATTCATTTTCATTGCCTAAAGTGCTAAGCCCTGTTGCTTCATTGCATCACTTGTTCTTTCAACTTTACTGTTTATGTCTCCATACATATTTAAAGCTCCATACAGAGCAGCCTAAAACTCTCATTTGTCAAAGCCCAGCGGCCCCAATCTCTCTTCACCTTCTGTCCTTTCATTTTTACTACCTCTGTCCCAACTCCAGCATAAGAGTAGTCACTTGAATTTGCACCAGAGAGGGAAGTCAGTCTCTCGGAGGACTCATTTCTCTGTGGATGGTTAGTTTGTGATCAAAGGCTCCTGGAAATCTCTC
>NW_010191607.1:9122-17830 GCF_000695765.1 Mesitornis unicolor | reverse complement strand
CAGCAGGAAGTGTTCAGAGCTTGAAGTCTGACAGCAGACGCATCCCCAGTGCAACAAAAGGATCTCCACGAACTGAGCAGCGGTGCTCTTGGCTGACTCACTGCGATAACCTGATTTGGAAGTTGGGTAATTTATCAGTATTAGAGATCGCGCTTGCAGGAGCTACGACCTGTGCATTTAAGGCTTCATCACAACGTTGGTTTTGTTGACATTTTTCTTAAGCTACCATGATAATCAGTACTCCAGGAATAATATTTCACCAAATCACCTTAGAGCTCAGGCAGATTAATGAAAACCACCAACCCGAAATAGAAAGATGCAAGGATATATTTCAAAATACTTCTTGAGGAATGGAAATCTTGGGAAGAAGAACGAAGCCTTACATCAAGAGGCAAACAGTGGGGTAGAGCTTCAAGCTAATCTGAACATAAGGAGGAATGTACAAGTACAAACTAAGAAATTGCAGCATGCTGCTCTCAGACAGAGCCTAATTTCTCTTTTTAATTCCAGAGCTAAAAAGCCCCTAGAGCTGAACAGATATGCATGAAAGATGATGCACAGAATTGCCAGCCGGAATTTTTCCTACATGTTGCCAAACGTATGTTACACAAAATTGTCATTAAGGGCTAGCTTATTACATTTTACAGGGCTACAAATCTCCTTGGATTAAACATTCATGAGTCTTGCTTGGAATACTGAATCCTGTGGTCTTTTATAAGAAACAAGAGAAACTAGCCTTCCCAACTACATATTCTAATACATAAATTATAAAATGATGAGTTTTGATCATACTAAATTCATTTTCTCTGTAGATTAAAATAGCAAACCCTGTATTTTACATCCTTAGTTTCACAAGAAAACATTCATACAACATGAGAGTAAAACCAACCAGTAGAACTCAGCATGTGCTTCACAGTGCTTTTACTTGCAAGGAACAAGCTTGGAGATGAAAAGCAAAATGGAAAAAAAAAGTACGTTGAAAAAAACTCAGTATGTATTTTCTTTTTTCAGGTCTGCTACAAGATGCATACAACTTAAAATTGCATTTCCAGGAGAGTAATTTGGATAATGAGAGAGGAAAGTACCTCCTTTAAGAAGAAAAAACATAGCATGCCAATGGAGAAAATGAAAGGTTCCTGCTTATTCTTTGTGAGAAATTAATCTTTGTAGTTCTGACTTACGAACAAGCAAATCTGGCACTGGGTAAGAACAGGTTAAGTTGAATATGATAGCTATTTCCTGAGCAGTGCAAGTAAAGGGAAAAGAAGTGTTGGTTGTATTCAAAAAAAGTCACTCCAAGAACTCTGGCCCAGGTTGCCCAGGGAAGCTGTGGATGCCTCCTCCCTGGCAGTGTTCAAGGCCAGGTTGGACAGGGCTTTGAGCAACCTGGTCTGGTGGAGGTGTCCCTGTCCATGGCAGGGGTTGGGCTGGGGGAGCTTTAAGGTCCCTTCCAACCCGAACCATTCTGTGACTCTATGAACTCCAGTTACTGTAAATATTAGTAGTTGTCCTTCTCAGTAAGCAATGTTCTCCCATTAAAAGCAGTGGTTCTGAAATTGGTTGTTAATCTTGCTTTGTAACCAATCTGAAAACACGACAAAACAACCGTTTTGGTCACAGCAGATTTTTTTACCCCTTCTACAGAGCACGACCACACAAATGATGATCAGACACGCAACATGAGATCTCTGGTTTGAATACTGGGGTTGAGCATCTGCTGTGAAAAGCCTCTTTCAACTTCTCTGCTGCTGGCTGGGAACTTCCATTCTCCTAACGGCAGAAAGGTTTCAGACACTTCCCAATCTCTGTCACTTCTCCATTCTGTCTCGTCTCCTTTAATTACACCAAACATTAAACTAACTGTTTATGTAGTTACCCTCTGAGCAGGCAAGCAGCTGAAGGTCCACAGAACTAAAAGGAAGGAGTAAGTGACAACTATCATTTGCAAAAGCAAATGTCAAGAGGTTTAGCAGCTTTTAACATTGCTACAAGCAATGATGAGGGAACAGAGAGTGGTTAAGCACAGCTTCTCCACAAGCAAATGTAGAATGTATTTTAAAGACAGAATTGCATTTCTTCAGAAAGAGAACTGCTGCTCATGGGGCAAATGCACCAACACCCATCAAGTGAACGCTGAAATGTTTGATGTGCAGTCATTGCGCAATTTTGAAGAAGCAAGCAGACAACCCTGATGCAATTCCCAAGTAGCTTTTTTCATGTCCAATATCCCTCTAAAGGTTTTTTCAACTTACTCTGTTTTCCATACATGTTTTTTGCTAATGTCACAAAAAGACAACAGTCCTTTCTTTAACCTCTAGAACTTAAAGCTTGGCATCTCCTTCACAACTGTGAACGACACAGGGAATATATCACCATCATTGGTTGACACAAGAATTTGTGGCAACATTCAGATGTTTCACAAGTCTTCTCCCACCTCCAAGATAATGTGACTTTATCATTCCAGTGTAAATATTACTAAAATGCAAAGAGATCATAATAAGCATGTTAGTACGAACTCCGAGCCAGTAAGGTAGATTTCTGTGAAGCACCGTCCTATTTGTGAAACAACTTTAACAGAGTCCTTCAGAAATGTTCTTACAGCAGTGAGAGGAGGGGTACAGAGAGGGCAGCAGAGTGAACAAGTCCACCTGACACTGATCCAGCAGGAACTCCAAAAAGGATTAGAGACTCCACTGAGCTACACCTCTCGTGAAACCAAGAACAGCAAGTACCATGCTCGTTTCATGAGCTGGCTTGTAAAAACCTTCACTGCGGTATACCACGTCCTCAACAGAAGGAGAACATTACTTTTATGAACCAAAAGCATTTAATAAGTTATTTGTTGAAATTAATTATTCTAAAGCCTGGACAAAGAACGTGAACGTTATAGTTAGCAGATGGGGAGTCAGTGGTAATGGGTTTGGCAAAAGGACCTGAAAACTGATTTCAAGTGGAAACATAAGACATCTTGGCTAAAGTAAAGCTATAACAACAATTGTGATGGAAGTTGAGGAAGGATATTCCTCATTTATCAAAATACTAAAATAGGTGGACCAAAATTTTAATTGTATTACATAGAAAATTCTTCGTTTTTCAGGCTTCCAGGAATATTTTTCCCTCGCTTGCATATGTGTATTTGTGCATTGAAAATGTGAAATTGAGAAAACCTCTAAAAAAAGTGGCCTTCAAAAGGGGTATCAGCTCAAATCCTGACAATGGTTTGTAACTGTTGCAAACAGACATCACAGAATCACCTGCTCCAAGAAGGTATCACGAAGGATCAAGGTTTTAGACTCCCACTTGCAGGTGGTGGGGAAAGAAAGACCATTTAAAAAAAACCCGCAATCTAGGATACTAGAAACTAATTAGAGCAGAAGAGTGGTATACAAGGGGCACAACAGTCAACTGTGCATTAGCAACAGAAGGCAAGCAATTGTGTCTTAGGGGTGGCATAAGAATACTGAATGGTGTTTAAC
The DNA here is from genome assembly GCF_000695765.1 of Mesitornis unicolor. NCBI lineage: Eukaryota > Metazoa > Chordata > Aves > Mesitornithiformes > Mesitornithidae > Mesitornis > Mesitornis unicolor. The sequence continues at coordinate 14,354 of NW_010191607.1, read as the reverse complement.
TGCCTGCACCCCTCCTCCCCAGCACCTTTTGGACAGGAGAGAGCAGGAGACACAGCAGTGTTCAACACCCAGTATTGGTGCCTAACTCCTTCTATTCAAGCCCGTGGGGATCATACCCACCTGTATTTAAGTATGTACAATCCTGCAGAAGAGAACTGTGACTATACATGACTGAAATCAGCAGTTTTCAATGCAAGAGAAATGCGAAAGCTGCTTGTAGATTACCATAATATTGCCATAACAGTTACTAGACACTCCCCTTTATGGACAGCTACCAAGTATTTCACATCTCAAAGGCACTACTTTTATCCTAAGAAAAAATGGCTTTTGCAATTTACCCCTAGGCCAATAGCTGATCTTCAACTACGAGCTACATCATGACTTGATTTAAAATTTTACTGCAATCCAGAATTCCACTCCGGTACAAGGCAGATCTCACAGTACACAGCCATTAGCTTTAGAGTTACACAAGATTTTTCCCAATCCCAGTAAAACTCTTCTTTACCTCTTTACTAGCTGCGGGGTTTTTCAATTAACCGGAATGTATATGAGCAGAGCAGTATATATCCAGTTAAAATCAAGCTGGAATATCTAATCTAGTCAACAATATTAAAAAAAAAAAATCCTTGCCTTCTGGATGCTACAAGTTTTAATAACTTTTTTCCTCCAATTTTTTCCCTGGCTAGTCCAGTCTCCATTAATATTCCTAAGAAATTAATTAATATAGTTTTGCAGTGAGAGACTACAGACTTTCAGAAGTAATGGAATAACACCCACCAAATTTGACAGAGGACAAAACCGTACTTCTTTTGAAGGCCCAGCAAAATATGCAAGCAAATGTCATGGAAACAGAAGCTCTCTCCATGGTAACATCATCCCTGGTATGGTAGCTAACCACTCTAATTTCTAACATGCTCCAAGATATGGTATTAACTTAATTCCAGTTTTCATTTGGTATTTGTTCCATATCATTCCATCTATCTAGCAGCTGTAAAAATCTATTAAAAACATTAATAGTTCACAAGCACGCAATATCAAAGCCAAAGCTGAACATAAGCACAAGGGCAAACTTATTAACTGAGATAAAGCAAGTCTGAGTAACACTGTCTTTCAGGAAAAAAACACCCAACAGGAACAAAACCAAAACAACAAAACCAACAAAAAAACCTGGCGAGGCTGATGGCACCATCAAGAATAATTCTATTACAGCCGGTGACACTAGGTGACTGGGTGCAACATCTGCCAGATGTGTGACAGTGTCTCACACAACACACGCAGCAGGAGCTACAGAAGAAGAGGGCCCAACTGATAACTGCAGCTCAGCAGCCCTTGTACCCACCTTCATACAAAACTGTGCATTTTTTATCAACCAACCCAGCAACCAAAGCTGTCAAAGCCACCTGAAGGCTCTTACTAGCATTGCAGCTGCTCTCCACAGAGATGGACCAGCTCAGTGCACAGCAATCAGAGCCATGGGCATGATTCTCACTGAACCATTTATTTGACAAATTAGGTCCTGTTTGTGAACTATCTGTATGCAGCTCATGACTCTGACAAAAACTACTATATTCTGATCTGATCATCAACGCTAAGTTTCGTTTATCTGACTGTTGCTGGTACAAGGCACACGGTGCTACGTGCCCATTCAGTCCAGAAACTGAAAAAGGTTGGCAGTGCAAACATGTGAAAAAAGCCCATTTCCCATAATATTTTTGCAAGTGAAATACCAGGTGTTGCATAAACGTGTACAGCAAGCACAAAGAAATGGAGCTTAGCCTGCAGAAGTCTTTTAAAATGTGAACAAATATTAATAAAAATAGTGTACCTGATGTTCTGGTTCATATGCAAATTATGAGAAGTAAAGTCATGATCTTTTCTGATTCAAATGTTTTAATGAAATGTAAGGTTTAAACCAAATCCTTTAATAATAATGAAAGCATCATGACTGCATTACTTGAGCCCTCTGAAAATGCAAAAAAACCCTATACAGATGGTCCTGATCTGAAAAATGACATATTAAGTCTTCAGTTTTGTACGTATACCTAATCAATAGATGGGAGAGGTGTATTTTCTACAGTCTTAGTACATGGAAATAGTACTGTACTCCATATCATAGAGAGTGTTGTTGATTCTCCTCTCAAAAAATCAAACACATTCTCCTAAAACCATGTCAGTGTGCTGGGGAAAAAAAAAAGTCTTGAAGGTTTCAGAAATACCATCTACTGATACGGTCTGTCACACACATGTTTATTTGTCCAACAGAAAAAATCTGCTTTACCTAAAACTAATACTTTTTTCTTTAAGATTCTGTAAATAACACACAAACCAGTAACACTTGTGTCTACTGTTCTTTCATATTTGGCTTTGGAGCCAGATGTATTAGTTTGAAAAACAAAACAAAATAAAGGCAAAAATAAAGTACCAAACAAATCTGAATTTGCTTTGCCTGACTTGAGTTGATGCTAAGAGTGTCACAAAGGATTACGATGTCTAAAAACTAGGAAAGCCTCTGCCATTCTTTTCTCCAACTAAACTTTCATTTTTTCCTGACCTTTGCTCACCATGTTATGCATCAGGCAGCCTGCAGAACAGATGTAGACAGAAAATTGGAACTTTACATTTTAAACTTCAAGACATAAAGAACAACCTTGAAACCTTTGTCTTGTTAACCTCATATCAAATGATTTTTCACCTGTTCTGAGCTCATCCTACATCAACTTATATTTGCTAAACAGTGCAGTGTTTCCAGACCTACTCAGAATTACCTTTTATTCTTCTGCTGTTCATTTTCCTCACTACCAGTAGAACAAACCATATTTTCCCTTTGGAATGGCAACATCAATTCACAATCTGACAAGTCCCTAGGACTCACATTTTAATTGCCCTCATAACTTAATAGTTCTCTCCAGAGAGCCCTGTGTTACATAAACCACGCTTTGTTGCAGTGGTTGGATGAATATACAGAGATAAGGCCTTTTTGGGATTTCCAGTGATCACCGATTGGAAACAAGCAACCTACTGTTAGTTCAACTTGTCAAAACTTACAGATAGCATTGAACAAGTGTACTTATTGTATCTTTAATGAACAATCCAAAGTGCACAGAACGTCTGCATTTCGGAAGCGTAGGACGTTTCCAGTCGCAGAACAAACCAGCAGGTAAGGTGCAGTTGCACACTGCTCTCTCTTGGTGGAAAGCCAATGCAAGTGTTGATAGTACTCCGAGAGCAACCCTGTTTCCACAAATCTTAGGTCTCTATGTCACCTTCCTGAAATGCTGGGGCACTGTTCACACTAAAACAGCAGGATGAAGATTTAGCTAAATATTCTGCCTTATCTTGACACAAACCACTATTTTTACTTTACTGCTGTACCTCTGACTAAGAAAAAATGAAAACATTTCATGATCTTTAGGGAAACTTAAGAGGTCTGTTGGCTGTCTGGTTCTGGCATGCACAGACCAAGTATTGGGAGAAAACATTTGCAACAAGGTAGTTCTTCCAGAGAGTTTCCTAAATCTTTTCAGTTTGATAGAAAGAGTATAGATGAATCATACATGAGGCATTCTGTTGATAACTATTCTGGGATCCGAAGAAAAGATGTTAATAAAATACTTTCCACTATATCTTCCAGTTTCCAAGTTATTCCTGATCTACCAACTTCTCAGTCCTGGACAGACTGCAGTAAAACTCAGAACAAGTAGGAGCACTGCCATGCAGACAACTGGCCACTTCATTAAAGGCAGTCTATGTTAAAAATCCAGAGCTCAATAAACTACTTGGATGACTCAGCAGAGTTCCCACTGAGTTGAAGCAGAACTTGCCGTAGACTTCCCTATCTGGCCATAAAGAGATTTATTTTTCAAAGCTGAACCACCACACATACAAATTAACCTAGCTTGAGGAATATAAACTTCCTCTCCTTAAAGCAGGTATGTTTTCCAGAAGCTGAACAATTGCTTTGGTACTCTCACCTGAATATCACATTTGCAGTATATAATCCTAACGTTCATTTATTTCTTTTAGCTAGAAAGTACGTGCAATCCAACATAGTTGAAACCACAATAGCAAGTGCACTCAGCAAGCTCCTTGACATCAAGCTTTGAGACAAAGAAGCTATGCAAAAATCATACTTCAAAGCCATAAATGAATGGTGATTCTGCCTATCCTAATACAAAATACATCTCTGTTTTCCCAACATTTAGAACAGCAGCATCCGAAAAAACATTTTTTTCCTCTCTTAAACAACATTTTCTCCTCCTAAACAACACATACACAGATACCACCATACCAATGCCAACTGACAATCCTCAGGATGAGTAGTACACATATTATGTGTAAAATGTAAGAAAGATCTTCCCTGCCTAACGCCATTGGCAGGCAGGATGATTAAACTGCGCAACAGAAGTTCAGGAACCTATTTAGATAGCTCCCATAAATGCAATTCATTGCCTGAGAAATCAGAGGACGTCAGATGGCAAAGGTCATAAGCAAACAAATGAGATAACACACCAATTACTGCTAACACTTTCCATAGGTAATCAGACTCGAGGCACTGACATCTATTCAGCCAGCCATAAAGAGGAAGTCAGGTTAAACTGTTTCAGCAAATAGCACATACATTTGCATCTCTAAATGTACCAGAGGACCAACAGCAGAAAGTTAAGCAAGGAAGACTTCTGCTACACCATTATCTCACTATATTCAGAGCTAAAAATTACTCAAATTCCCCCTGATTTTTGGCCATTTTTGGTCAAGTGTGGACACTAGGAGTTTGTACCTGTAAGAAATGTTCTGATTTCCTGAGGTGTGAATTATCTCAGGTTCTTTGAAAGTAAGTGGAAATCATAAATATCTATCATGTTCAAAAACAATGGCACTTTTATCTAGCAGTCGAACAATTTAAATAAGTGTGCTCTAATTAATTTAATTAGTTCTTACTTATTGGTGTTTAAGTTTCCATTGCTGTTGTTATTTCTTATTTTCTAGTTTTCTGATTTTCCAAAAAAGGCAGAAAACAAATCATCCCAAGACAGCAAAGACAAACTTGAATTGGTATAAAAATTTTACTTGTAGAGTCACAGAAAAAAATCTCAAAGAAATACCGTGCACTGCTAATAAATTGGAAGATGTTCATAAAGCATATGATGGAATGGTAAATTTGAGATATGACTAGCTGTTTAAGAGACGAACTGCGAGGAACATTGCCATGGAAATTGAATATAACAACTATTC
>NW_010191607.1:1870-9091 GCF_000695765.1 Mesitornis unicolor | reverse complement strand
AAAGAGTGGTAAAGCTCTGTGGCATTTCAGGAGATTGACGGCAAGCTCTCTGGTAAAGGCAAACCTACCACAGCACAAAAAGTGCGCCCCGACATGACAGCAGCATCCCCTGACTTGTAACAGACTCGGTCATGAACAGTGCTCCTGCGGAGGAAACCACATCTAGCAATGAGATATTCTAAAGGTACATGAATGCTTTAGTACTGTGGCTCAACACAAAGACTGATGAAAATTTTTCTCTCCAGATTCTCTTCCCTTCTGCTGCGAACTCTAGAGGAAAAAAAGAAGTCAGGCAGTCTCAGCATCTGCATTAAGGAACTGAGGTGCTCATCTCTCCTCCCTGCTATCCAGTGATAGGATGCATGGGGATGGTTCAAAGCTGCACCAGGGGACGTTTAGACGTGATATTAAGATGCGTTTCTTTACTCAGAGGTGGTCAGACACTGGAACAGGCTTCTTAGAGATATGGTTGATGCCCCAAGCTTGTCAGTGCTTAAGAGGCATTTGGACAATGCCCTTAATGACATGTTTTACCTTTTGGTCAGTCCTGAAGTGGTCAGGTGTTTGGACTAGATGACCACTGCACGTCCCTTCCAACTGAAATACTCTATTCCACTGCCTCCAAACCATATATGAATCAGAAAATTAGAAAGCTAAATCCAGAAGCGTGTACATTTGTTAGAAGCAAAAATGTATGTAATCATATGATTCTTCCCAAGGCTTTACATATCAGCTTTGGTATTCAGACTACCTATGTGAAGCCATTACTTGCTATTGCAATAGAAATAAGCAACAAGAACTGATCCCCATCACTGGCAAACACAATGTCCGAGTTTCAGAAATATGCCAGCAACTGACATGGCCTATGCTTAAGAACTTAGAGGATTCAGTAAAATACACACTGCAGAAGGAAAGGCCTACCGATTCTATAGGATTTTTCAAGAGAAACCGGCACTGCCTAATGAAACAAAACATGGCCCCTTAGAGATATTTTATTTGGTGGTATCTTTTGGAGATACTTCATTCAGCGTTAACTTCAGTGATTTTGGATGAACTTTTACAATGACAGAAAGTAACACAGCCTATTATACATTGGGAATAGCACAAATAATTAACAGGCAACCAAGCATTTCAGATCACCACTAAGTCTGCCAAGGGAAGAGAAGGAAGATATATTAAAAACTCATGCAATGTTAGTCAGCAATAAAAATCTGTTCATTATTCTCTTTTCATTTTAAAAGCTAAGCTTTTTGTTAGTATTCAGTATGGAGAGTTACGTGTTAAATAATTCAGCCATTCTTTAAAACATTTATCTTAGAAGAACAGAGCTCAGCAGCTGCCCTTCTTCTGTCTCCAGAAAAGTCTCAATCCCACACAACTGGACTTTATTCCTCATCCAGAATAAAAGCACAGAGAAGTACCAAGCAGAAATCGGTCTCAGCCAATACAAAAACATCACAGAGGCAAAAAGATGGAACTGAAGAGAGTGAATTCTCACACAATCTTTCCCCTGATCCTCAAAAAGTGTCCTTAGGCCCTCCTAGCTGATGGCCAGCTAACCTCCTTTCAGGTGGCTAAAGTCAGAAAATAATTCCTACATCCTTTTCCCAAACAAGGAAAAATAATAGTTCTAGGCAGCAAGAAAGTCCATTATTAAGAGATTGCTAGCATGGAAATTAGAGCGTCTGAGATATCTAGCAAAGGTCTGATTTACAAGGCAGATAACAGAAGTAATTTCACTGATGAGTGGGCATAAGTCAGAGAGCTGATTCTGTCTTCAGAAGATAAGAGGCCATTTTTGAGATTACCATTAAAGACACCCAGGTTGACAAACTGCAAATGTGCTAAAACAAATTAAGAAGTTGTTCACTGTTTTGAAGTAACCTCTTGGACAAAAGGATTGAAAGCTTCCAATCCTTACCTAAGCATTGAGAATCTGTGAATCAGGTGTTTGGCTTTTACCTGCAAACCAACTCACTCATCACCTGGGGCAGGGTCACAGGGCCACATACCTGTCCATGAAGTTTCCTGCTGGCCTGTTTCGCTCCTCCTAATTAGTATTTAGCTTCGGTCCCTGCTCTGCCAACCTGTTACATGTAGAGGGATCAGAAAGCTGTTCAGGTGGAATGGAGCTGACTTAGCCATATGGGAGCTGTACCGGTAGCATCTTAAATGTGTAGGGAAAAGAAGCGTTAGGGAGAAGCAACATACAAGGGAAATCAAAAGGAATGCAGGAAAACAGGATACTGGATAGAGAAGATGCAGGAAAAGGAAAAGAGGGAAGGAGAAGAGTACAAAGGGAAGAAGAGAAACAATAGTAAGAAAACATCGTCTTATACTTGTCTGTCACCATGGAGTCGTTAGCAAATGGTAGGTTAATGCAGGGGATGTACAGGGGGGCACTACGAAGCACACGTCACATCAAACCACCTACAAAGGATTCTTAAATTATAAAAGAGGCAAAACCCTCCATCACTACCACTAACCATGCTCTTCTCATGGGCTGTGAAAGCTTCCAGTCTCCAGAAAGGGAGGAAGGGGGAAGAAGGGAAGCCTCAGCCACTGCCTCTCACCCATCATTGTGAAATTAAAGCACTTGCATACCTTGGGCAGTAACCAACGTGAGTAACTCAAGTAACCAGTGAATTAGTTAGGAATAATAGTGCCAGTTAGCATGACCTTGCAAAATAAACTAACCTGCACAGGCAGGAAACAACCACCAGTCACAGTGCAAAACAACTGCTTCAGTACAAGAACATTCCTAATATGAGCTTAGATAGGAAGACTAACAGAAGAAAATAAACCGTATTATATCTAAGACAGATAGCAGTAAAACTTTTTCACAAATCCCTTTTCATTAAAGCATGCCGATTTCTCAAAAGTGAGCTAAATCACAGGCACTTGATGCCAAATCTCTTCAGACCCAAGAGAAAAGTGAGAAAATCCAGAGTTCTTAAAGGCTAAAAGTGTAATTTCTACTCACAAATAATTTCAGATATTTTGATGTTTATTGCAAGTCAGAATTAAACCAAACTTCAAAACAACAAAATATTCTCTCTCCATTCGTGTTGAATCCCAGCAGCAGTGTTGCCCATAGCTACTGGGGAATATTTCCGTACACTCAGGTCTAGGTGCCTGTGTCTAAGATCAGAGATCAAAAGAAACATCTCTGAGTAAATGGGGGGGAAAAATTAACACAGAAAAGACTTTCAAACAGACGGAACTAACAAGCTCAACATTCTTTATATTAAATAATTAGTTAACTTCTTCATTCTGCTTTACCTATTAGAAGTATGGAAAGTGTGGATACTCTTCCCAAAACGTTTTCCTGTCTGTAATGGTCACATTTACATTCATCCTCCTCCTCTGCTGCCACTTTATATTTCTGTGTGATTTTGCTTCAATTCCTGTCTATTTCTGTTTTCTTCTCCTCAAAACACCCACAAGACTTCAGGAGCTCCCAAAAGTTATTCTTAAATTTCCCTGATCTTCTAAACCTCAGTAGCATTTCTCTCTGTCTCTTTCTGCAAGATCGAATATGTCAATAAAAATGGTTAAGAATTGTTTTCTTCTGGATGCGCAGTCTCTTCTGTCTCGTCACGTGAGACAAACTGGTTTTATAAAGGTCTTTAAGTCCCACGATGACCAAAATTCAGGCCTCTACCCCAATCAACAACAGGCATCTTTCTCTGTGAAAAGATGCAATACATCACACCTATAACTACAACTCTAATACAAAAAGAAAGATTCTTCCAATTAGTATTCTCAAGCAGTCATTTATGCATTGTTATACCCTGCTGCTCTTTTACTGTTACCTACTAATTTATGCCCTCTGTACTGCATGAAATAAAAAACAGTATCAGCTATCTGTATCAGCTTCACCCTTTTCCATTAATCAGCTTTAATACTTATTTCCCAATTAGTACGTCTACAATAATTTCTTTTGCTCTAAAGATATTATTTCTATTTTCTCAACTACAGAAGCCATTGAGAACCACAGAATCACAGAAAGGTTTGGGTTGGAAGGGACCTTAAAGCTCATCCAGTCCAACCCCTGCCATGGGCAGGGACATCTCCCACCAGCCCAGGTTGCCCAAAGCCCCATCCAACCTGGTCTTGAACACTGCCAGGGAGGGGGCATCCACAGCTTCCCTGGGCAACCTGTTCCAATGTGCAGAAGCTGCAGATTGCTTCATCTAGGAAAATCAGTTTAATAACATGCAACAAGCTTACATTCTACAAGTCTTGACATAAAACTGAAATTTGAACATTGGACTGAAGAAATGCATCTTTACATATTGTAAAGACAAAAAACCTTTTTAAGCATTTATGCAAGAATATTAGGGGTTTTTGTTCGGTTATAAATTTCTCAGTATGCTAAGTCAGAGAACAAGAGTTCTAGAAACACAAAACATCAGACATTAAGTTCCTGTAACAACAGCAAAGAGACACATTCTTCAGTTACTTCATTTCAAGTAGAAAAGGTAATTTCAAATTTAGCTGTAGTAACTTTGCATACCTTAACCTCTAATATTCAGGAAATTAGTTCTGAGAAGCCTTTACAATTGCTTTAGATTTTAACAATATTCTAAGACATCATGAGGACTTCTTATGAAAGCACAAATTTTATTTAACCTAGCACTTTTGCTTTGAATCTGAAATAGCTAAATATTAACAAAAAAAGGTACGTGACCTAATTGCTCAGTGATTATTGCAATAGAGATTAACCTCTGTTCTCATTTCCGGATGGGAGTGTCTTCACCCTTGCTAAGAACTACAGTAGAGGAAGCAGACCAGACAAAAACTGTTTTATCTGGAAAGATAAATACAAATGTTTTCTTTGAGTAAGTGTACAGGTAGAAATACCTGTCATATTCGAAATAATCAAAAACAATTCCTTGTTTTACAAGCTAAGAAAAAAGTCAGCGTGGATGATGTTACAGTCACTATCCATGCCAATACACAATACACACTGCCGTGTATCCACTGTATCAGTCAACAGGAGCAGCAGCAGGATGGACGAGGCCAGGCTATTCTCTTCCTTTAAAGCCCCCCTTCCTGCTTGAGAACCATTTGTATTATTTTTTCTGGTTGTACGCAGTCCTTCTGGTGACTTCTCCCCTGCCCAGTCATAGACCTTTATACTGGCGGACATGGCTCAAGAATATATCATGCTTTAACTGCACTAAACCAACATTTATGATTCTGTGAGTCTGTGAACATAAATCACAAGTTTTACTGAAATTTTTATGTGAGAACCTCCCTGAGAAAGAAAAATAATCCCAGAGCTCAAACCAATGGCTGAAAGACTCACAGAACTCATGCAGTCAGAACAAATCCTTCCTTACTTAGCAGCACATCATAGTATGCACGCAAAAAACCCATGAGTCGATTCCTGAAAACTACCACCATGGATTAACCCCAAATCCCACATACTACAAATCAGACCACAACCAGTTGAAATTAAGTACCCTGAGGAACTGGAAAAATGGGAATCAACATTGCAAAGTAATCCTGACCAAAATGAAGATTAGGCAGTAGTTGGAAGGATAAGTGGGGAGGGGAGGATGAGAATTTCATCTGCGAGTGAAGGGAGAAGAATTCCTTTTTTACAGTACTTACCCCTGTAGGCTGAAATATCAGTCCATCCACTTCGTGGCTAACTTCTCTCGCAAAGTTTCCTTCCAGGAGCTGTAGAACAAAAGGAGAATAAATCCTTTTTCCATAGAGAAATATTTCACTTAGAAGACTGCACATCAAAGCAGATTATAGGCTACTACTGTAAACATTTGCCAGTAAACTGCTTATTTATGGTTTAACATTAGACTTTGGGAAATGTCAACATAGAACGCTTCAACAAAGTAGCAGTTTTTCCAAAGAACACCCAAGGCTCAAGCAAGTTTCAGAAAGGCGAACCCTTACGGTATTATTCAAGGAAAAAGCCTTTGTCCGAGAAGAAATATCAGGAAATCAAGATGATTCTATACACTAAGAGATGAAGGAAAATCAGTTTTGATGTAGGACACCACAGTTATTTGTGTGCAAGTTAAAAACCGTATTTGCCACTTTAACACACAAGTAGCACTTGCTTTCAGTAATATTTCAGTGCATCATTCAAAATTCATGTTTGGCAGACTCCCTAACTAGGGCATAACCCACTAACACAGCTACATGACTGTAAAACAACTGTCTGAATTAATTTAGGTCTTGAATATTCTGTTTTACACTTTGAAAGACTGTGAATTCCACATGGAGGTGAATACATCCATCAAGATGGTATTTACCAGAGAAAACCCAGCTAACTAAACCAACTGATGAAACCAGCTAGTCGACTGCTACGAGAATTGATGACACAATTCCATGTTAAATTATGACTTGCCTAAGGAAAAGCAAATAACCAGTGAGAACTACAATTGTCAAGTAATAGCAAAAATTAGCAGCATTACCAAAACGTTTCTTCATTAATTACAATCTCTGTTTTACTGTAGAGATGAAGAATCCGTCCTGTACTGCTCCAAGTAACATTTGAGAACTTGTCATGTAGAAGTAACCCCATGGTCACAAAACAGAGCAAATACACAGCTCAGTAAATCATAGTCAGCTTTAAAAGCAACATTTTGGCCTATACTGTTAATTTTGTGTCATTTCCTATGCATAGTCCAACTTAATTCAATCACCCACTGACTAAATTATTCAAACCAATTATCAAACTCTGATCCCCGTAAATGGCAAAAGTACGAGGAGTTGAGAATTAACATTTTTATCTTCCTATGGGCCGTACAACTCAAAGCAATGAATTTAAAATGGATCAAAACCTGATGGCCAAATGTTTTATACAATAATAATATAACATGATATTTCATTTAAGCCTGTAGGTGTTCGCACAGAATAATTGATCATTTTGCCATAAAAAACCCTAGCTGCTAGACTTACAGTCTTTAGCATATTTGTGCTTAGAACTGCATCTACAAATACAGCCCTCACTATTCAACTTTTAGATACAATTTAATTGAAAAACACACTCTTCAAGAGCACTCTCAAGTGGTAAAATACTTTAAGAACATTTGATTCTGAGTAAGAAATCACCCAGTGAAACACTGCTTTTCAGCCCACACTTGGCATGTGAGGTTGTAGCTTGCTGTGAGGGACTGGAAGAGTTAACGTGTGTCCCAGACACAGTGCCAAGGCAGGTTCCCCATGACAAAAGACAGGTTCAGTTCA
>NW_010191607.1:0-1839 GCF_000695765.1 Mesitornis unicolor | reverse complement strand
GGAAAGAGAAGGCATCTGCCCATCTGAGGATGTGCAGTTATGTGCTGCTATTGGGGGAAGGGGGTCAGGACCACCACCCCCACAATGGCACCTGTGCAGCAGACCGAGAGTTACAGAAGTCCTCGAGGAGCTGGTTGGTATGAAAGGAGGCGATCCTTTAATCAGGGAGTTTGGAATGGCAGGAGAATGAGCAGAAAAGGAATGTTTGATATATAAGCAAATATTTTTGTTACTAAAAATATACTCGATATAAGGCTTTTAGGTTTATGAACTTAAAATGCAGATATCACAGTACATCTTTTCAAAAGTGTTCAATTTTCCACACATACTAAAACTTCTAATTAACTTAAGCAGCACAGTCTTTTTCAATCGGCGCCATGATAAATGGCACACCTGCTTGACCGGGATGACTGCCAGGGATCAGATAAAATGCAATGCATCTCAATGACACCTCACAGAGGATGGGTAAATGATGCATGCAAGGCAGTTCTCACGTGCTATCCCTCGTAGCCTCGTGGCATCTATTTCCACCTGCGAACACCTTCGTTCACTTCTTGCAGCTTGCCGTGAACGCTGCAATAAACCATACACTCATACTACAGCTTATCATTTAAAGATTTTCCTTTCTTACCTTGTAACTAAATCAAATTAAACATTATTGCTACATCTAACAATATTCCCCGAACGAAAAGAATGGTACAAGCACATGGAATGAGCAGAGCTGTATGATGAGGAAAAGGATTTCTCCATGCTCCTCAGGCACTGAGCTGAGGAGCAGCAGCATGGCACGAAACGCAGCACAAATAACCCGCTGAAGCTGATTTTGCTAAAACACTGAACCAGTCAGTAGAATTTATTGAGCAGATAACTGAAAAATCACGCTTCGGAGATCTCTCTGTACTTATCTGTAAAGAAATCACTTGGCTCCTCCAGCAGGAAGAAGAGAAAATTTCGGTGCACACAGATACCGCATAACACTAGTAGGATTTTATTAATGTTTCTGTAATTCTGAGGCAAGCCACATGATTCTGATGAGTTTTCAGATATCACTTTATTCATAAGATAAATAAATAAATCCAGTCGGTACTACTGTGCCTTTTCCCTCCCTTAACAAAAAAAAAAATCCCGTGGAAACAGCGTGTGTGTGAGAGTTATGCAGATTCCAAAACACCATAATGTCTCTGCAAAGTCATATTGACTTTCTGCAAAATCATCTGTCTGAGGTCCTTGCACACAGCTATTCTCGATCTGCTATGTCACAATATGCAAATATTCCAAACCATTTTGTCTGTATTTCTGATGGTAAACCGATACCGTGTGTTAGCCTAGCGAAAACCTTGGAGATACAGGGGAAATCCCAACCCAACCTTTTCATTTCATAATACAAGACAAATACACATCCATTCTCCTTGCTTTTTCAATTTCAGAACTGCTCTACGCCTCACTCCACTTCAAGTCAAGCTACAGCAACTCTGCCTGCACCGCTCCCTAAGCAGTTTTTCAGAGCTACCTTCAAATTACCAATCCCCTACCTGGGCACTACTGGGAACATTCGTTATTCAGAAGTATCAGTGACAAATAAACTACCAACAGAATTATCAAGTAACGAGAACATAAAACATCTCCAGCCATGAGTATACTGCCACTCCAAACTTCACATCTTCCCTGGCTCAGATTTACAGGACAACCCCTTCTTCTGGTGACCACAGCCATCACCATCGGACTACAAAGTGATTCCCACCTCCTGACAACTCTCAGGTTTTACACACACGGGCTCATAAATCTCTGTACAGATACTGCAGGTTCTTTAAACTTATTATATATAATTATATATTATTA
>NW_010191606.1:0-14563 GCF_000695765.1 Mesitornis unicolor | reverse complement strand
AGATATCTATATATATGTATATGTAAATATATGTATGTGTGTATGTATATATAATATACATATATACATACATATACATATATATATATGTAAGTATAAACACTCAGTGTGCAGAGAAAAGACCTATGAGCCGAATGCTTCTAAGGAAGATGCAGTTGCAGCAGCTGCATCATACATAACACAGCCTTCTCTTTAGAAACGGGGTGCAGAAGCAGAAGGAGCAAGCTCCTTTGGCTGTTCAGAAGAAATCACTCCAGACACATATGGAAATTCCATTTAGGATAAGAATCAGTGACAGGAAACAGCCAGGAGGGACTATTTGTACTGAAATACAAGCCATTAACTTGAGCCAAGCTAACAGCAAATGACTGCACTGGCAACTGCCGGCTGCAGATAATTAGTTTAGAACCTATTTTAACATGAATATTTTATCACGCAGCACAAAACTCGTTATGGAGAAGAATTAGAGAGCCAGGACGTCTGGAAGCACCGGAGAGGTGATCTGTCAGGTCCCTGAGAAGAACCTTCCTGGAGAAAGCAAGTTTAGTGTTTCAGCGAGACCAGATTTCATTAAAGCTACTACACCAATCCATTAAGAACGTATCTGGTGGCAAGCTCAGGAGTGCTCACAAGTGACTGGATTTTAATGATGTATGTGCTGCTGTACACACACATAGAAACACAGAAACATTTGGTTGGAAAAGACCTTTAAGATCATTGAGTCCAACCATAACCTGTCCACTACTAAACCATGTCTATAAGCACTTCAACCACTTGTCTTTTAAACACCTCCAGGGATGGGGACTCCACTACTTCCCCGGGCAGCCCCTTCCAGTGCCTGATAACCCTTTAAGTAAATATTTTTTTTTCTAATATCTTAAAATAATTTAACAATCTGCTCCTTTTCTGCAGTGGAGCTGCACGTTCTGGTATGTGAAAGCAGGACTGTACTGCATCTGGGGAAGAACAACCTCATGGACCAGTACAGGATGGGAAAAGGAGCTCATAGAAAAAGGACCTGGGGGTGTTGTTGGCCAGCAGGATGATCATGAGCCAGCACTGTGCCCTCATGGCCAAGAAGGCCAATGGCATCCTGGGGTGGATTGAGAAGGGGGGTGGCTGTAGGGCAGAGAGGTTCTCCTCCCTCTTTACTCTGCCCTGCTTGGACCACATCTGGAATATTGTGTTCAGTTCTGGGCCCTTCAGTTCAAGGACAAGGAGCGACGGAAGAGAGTTCTGCATAGAGCCACCGAGATGATGATGCTCTGGAGCACCTCCCACAAGAAGAAAGGCTGAAAAGGCTGGGGCTGTTTACCCTGGAGAAGAGGAGACTGAAGGGGATGACATTAATGCTTAGAAATATCTAAAGGGGATGGGACCAGACTATTCTCAGTTGTGCCCAGTGACAGGACAAGGGGCAATGGTCACAAACTGGAACACAGGAGGTTCAACCGATTAGGAAAAACTTCTTTACTGTGAGGGTGCCAGAGCATGGCCCAGGCTGCCCAGAGAGGTTGTGGAGTCTCCTTTTCTGCAGACATTCAAAACCCCCCTGGCCGTGTTCCTGTGTGACCTGGTCTGGTGATCCTGCTCTGGCAGGGGTTGGACTGGGTGATCTTCAGAGGTCCCTTCTGACCACAAACAGTCTGTGACTCTGTGCCTGGTGCATTAAAACTCGTTGTCTTTATGCACAGTAAGGACACACAACTGCTGGGTGAAGGGAACATTAAAAAGGTGACTTCTATACCTATTTGGTACACTGGTTGGAAAGAGAACCAAAAATAACATTATTTTTATAGGACTTCTCTTTTTTTTCCAGCAGACACAATATTCAATACCACTCCTCAAGACCTTGAGTAGGCTTGGTCATAAAGTATGCTTTGATTAGCTGAAAATATGGTATTTTCAGTCTGTAACAAACTGTTCTCCCAGCTGGAACTGAACAGAAAAGCTGGGGCTTTTAAATAAAATAAGAAGTAACAAAGTAAATGCACACATTTGAATTTTCCCATTCCACACGCAGTTAGGTGGGTGTCTACAATTCTGTAGACAGAGCAAAAGCAAATCTCTTCTGATTTGTCCTATTTGTCGTTACTTATTACAATCAACTCCTTAAGCAGCCTTCATCATTTAGAGCCTGAGCACCATCCAATATACATTAAAAACTGTCATACGCAGACAAGGATCTGCCACACGCAGTAAGCATCTGTGGAACGACTTAAACATCAGCCGCGAGCAGTCCTGGAAAGCAGAAACCAGAACTTCAGATCTCCAGCACTTCTTCCCTTGAGTTATAAAATATTGCACATCTCTCTCTCATCATGATCTGGACACCAGAAGAAAACCTGAGGAATATAATACAGTGCCAAAACTATACATTACTGCAAAATCGGGCATCATGCATCACAAGAAGTGTGGCCAGCAGGGCCAGGGAGGGGATTCTGCCCCTCTGCTCTGCTCTGCTCAGACCCCACCTGCAGGGCTGTGTCCAGTTCTGGGGCCCCCAACATCAGAAGGGCATGGAGATGTTGGAGCAGGTCCAGAGGAGGCCACAGAGATGATCAGGGGCTGGAGCCGCTCTGCTATGAAGACAGGCTGAGAGAGTTGGGGTTGTTCAGCCTGGAGAAGAGAAGGCTCTGGGGGGACCTTATAACGACCTTTCAGGATCTGAAAGGTGCCTATAAGAAATCTGGGGAAGAGCTGTTCACTGGGGCATGGAGCGATAGGACGTGGTAGAATGGATTTAAACTGGAAGGGCGGAGATTTGGACTGGATATTAGGAAGAAATTCTTGACTGTGAGGGTGGTGAGGCCCTGGCCCAGGTTGCCCAGAGAAGCTGTGGGTGCCCCCTCCCTGGCAGTGCCCAAGGCCAGGTTGGCCGGGGCTTGGAGCAGCCTGGGCTGGTGGAGGGGTCCCTGCCCATGGGGGGTTGGACTGGGGGAGCTTTAAGGTCCGTTCCAAATCAAACCATTCTGTGATTCTATGATATCCCAGTGTCCAACAGCTCGCATCAGTGCAACACCCAAAATGCTGTGTTGTAACAGCACCAGCACAAAGAACCTAATTGCCAGCGTTAGCAATTGTCAGATATATTTGGCAGAAACTGGCCTGTGTTTTACCTCTGCTTGTTTCAAAGACTTTGCAGATCAAGTTTCCTTTGGGCCCAAGGATGAGGACTTGGGTGTGCTCCTGTCCCAGTCAAGGTAACTCAAGTTAACTGCCCATCCCAGTTCTAAACCTGGATCCACAAAGGAAAGCCCATTTAGACGAGAAATAAAACAGAATTAGAGAAGAACTGGAATCCAAAAAATTGAGGTTTGGTGCTACTCATCTCAGTAACAGACGATATAAAAGCTTCTCAACCATATTCACTCATGACAGCTATTGGCAAGATACGCTTAGCTCTGCTGTACTCTACGTAGTACACTTCATTGAATAAAAATACACTTCCTCACAGCTCCTGCATTTAAGCTGGCTCACAAAAGAAAGAGTCTCCATTGAGAAAAGACATGAAATAAAAATATAAGAAAGGTAACAGAAAAGAAGCACCATGGGACAACTGTGGGTGATCATGAGAAGAGATTTTTAGCTGCCAGCCTGAACAGTTGTGATGATGAAGATGGAGGAACTCTCATAGGAAAATGATGAAGCAAAGAGCTTATTTCCTACTCCAAAGGCTGGTGTCTTTCTCTGGAGCATTTAAATATGTTGCTGGATCTAGCGATTGAGGTGTAAATGCAAGGTTTTCCATCACAGGCTCTTTATTTCAGAGCCCAAATACCTCCTCTACAAGTGAAAAGAAAGAAGATGGCACCATGCTACAGTGGCAGAAAGGTCTTCCAAGATTCATTTCATTCAGTCACGTCAAATTCTTGAAAAAGTCCTGCTCCCTGCTATACAGAGCCTCAGAGCATCACTCAAAACCATCAAGATCACTTGAAAAGAAGCTGATGAAATTCTTCCTGGCAGCAGGAGACAGAGCAGTATGTTGGTAACAGAATAAAAAAGAGGAGACATCTAGAGGTCTTCCTATTCTGAGCACTAGAAAACTGAAGAAATGCGGCCCAAAACTGTATCATTTGACTCCTTTAAAGATCAGGGGTCACACTAGCCAAAATTACTCATGTATATATGTAATAGTCTATGTATAGGCTAAACCTGGCCCCGTAGCCCCAAACCTAGAAGGAATCCATCCAGCAGGCACTGCAGATTTTAACTACATATGGTGGGCTGGCCAAAACTGTTCAAAGGATGTGATGAACCAGCACCTGCCTCGTGTATTTGCTTACTGACATCTGGAGAGTGTTGTAATGTTACTCCCTTTCTACTCAACACTTTGCTAAAAGGAATGAAGAGTTATCAGGGAGATGGACCAAGCCCAGTACAATGTAGGTGTGTACTTACTCCATCACCTTGCCATTGAGCAAAGTATTCCTGCAGCTAACTGTGATGCAGCTACATGGCTTTACATCATCCAAAGCAGTAGCACAACTGCTTGAAAGCAAGAAAAGATCTTAAAAATATGTTAAATATACATATATACATATATGATTTTATGTATTATATTGGGTTTTTTTAAAGAAAAACCTTTCACAGATTAGACTCGCAGCAGATCAGTCATAGGATGTATTTTCCTTGCTGTTTTCATCATTCAAACGGGTCAATGCTACTCGTCACATCATTATTTCATTAAATGTGAAGGCACATTTAAACCTGTTAGCAGTATTCCTTGTACAGACATCCAACCTGCTTTAATCCCATCTCCTCGCCGAAGCTGAATCAAACCACAAAGCATTTTGTCTTTCTGGAGATAAGAAAGCCTACGGAGCCCACCTCACCCCACTAATGAGGTGTTGGAAACACTTGTTCCTGGATTACTGACATGCTCATTAAATCCACTTGTTTATTTTTTATTTCTTCTTCTTCTAGTAATTACTGTAACAACAGTAAGTCACATAAAACTTCACTCTTTACCACCGCAATCTTCTTTCCCTGCTGCACTTCTTTTGCTTTATCTCTCGGGCGAACGCAGCGACTGCAAATCAGCTTGACTACAGGTGGTGGGAAAGCAGAAAGAGTCACCATATGGACATCCATATGCTTTGGCACCGTATCAGCAAGCGACAGAATACGGCGAGGCGATGGCAGAACAACCGAGGGACGCCGCGTTGCCTCTTCCTCCGACTGACCTCGTGTATTTCCATTTTAATCTCAAGTTACAGAAGGCGTTCAAAACACCGCATGAGACGTCAAGCACAGAGGAGCCAATTTTTTTTCCTCTTTCGCTAATGTGAAAGCTCCGGAGTTGGGCAGAGAGTGACAGAGCCAAATCGTGGAGGATTTTAATACGCTGCTAGGAGTAAGCGTTTACACAGTCCCTTTGCTCCAATACTACGCAGATACCAGCTCCCAGACCTGGGAACAGCCACTATCAAGTCAACCACAATGAAATGGGTCCAATTTTGCAAGCGCCCACCTCACTTTTCCATATCAGCTCACAGAAGGATACGACGATGCAGAAGAGTTGGCACGGGGCTCGTACAAAGATCCTGCCCAAAGATTTGTTCCTCACTGTAATACAATGCGTTGTAACTCAAAATAGGAACTAAACTCGCTTGCTTGGGCTTAACACATCAATGGTTTTCATGCATCTCGGTTTAATCTCAAATAGGCATTTAACAGGAACCTTTTTCGCAGCTGAAAAAAAAACCACTCTCAGACAAAGCTCGGCTTCAGATCCCCCTCGCTTTTATCACGGGTACAAGGCAGAATAAGAAAGCACAGAATGAAGCAGAAGAATTATCCCCCTAATAACCTACATCTGATCTCCATGTTCTTTCATACCGCTAAACGCAAAGATAACCACAACACGCTCCTCCAGAAAAATAAACTGGGAAGATAACAGAGCATTATTTTAAAGACTTCAACCCAGCGGATCAATATCCTGTTGCTTAAGGAAAGGAATGTAAAAGAGACGGGGCTTTAATTTCCATTTCAAGAACAGGGTTCAGCATCACCTCCCATTCAGCGACAGCTCAAGTGCTTTTTAATTTTATCCTCGCGCCAAAGCATTCAGAGAACAACAACCAAAAGGACAAAGCCAAAGTTCAAAGATTCAAGACACAAAGCAGAGCCGAAGCTCTCGTACAGATGGGACACCGAGCCGTAACCTCATTTGATTTGTTGCAAGGAGATGTATTCAGAAATTCCTGTTAATGGCAGAGAACAAAAGGGAAATGAAACAGGCGCTCAGAAATCAAGACGTTGGAATCGGGGAATTTAGGGAAATGGCTTTCACACAAAGGGGTAATGAGAGCTCGGCGGAAATCGCTAAGATTTTGGGTCATTGCGCCAAAAAGCGTTTTGTAAGAAATCCGTTTATGGACACGTTGAAAGGATTAGAGAGAGCGGGGTGAAAGAAGAGAAAATAGAGAGGCACTGGTTTTTCAGGTCACTGAAGATTTAAGGAATTGCCACTGGTCCCAAAATAAACTGAATAGTTGGTATCAGCCTATATTCTTACCTGGCCAGTCATGAGTTTATACCCAGCTTTTCCCCAAGTACCATGAGTAAATGGTAAGAGAATAAAAATGAGGAAGAAAAGCATTATGATAGCTCCCAACTTCTCCTACCTGGCTGCTCTTAGTAGCTACATATCAAATAGCTCCTAGATTACCAAGGGGTTGTACCGTTTGATTCTTTCAGGATGGCAACACCAAAAACAGGTCCCAGTCAGTCCCACTGAATCCTTTGGGACAGGTTTCAAAGGGAATTCAAGAAATCGTGTGCTAAGCCAGGGGAGTCCATCCTTTCACATCCGTTTGTTGTGTGTGGGATCGGATCCAGGGATCTTCCTCCAGCAGCGGAGGCTGCACTGCAAGGTGGCGCTGGATGATCTTCCCCCTCCTCCTCCTCCTCCTCCCTCTGTTACCAACTTAGGGTCAACCTTTCCTGGGAAATTTGGACCCTAGATGAATGGCAAAATGCTGGAGCAAGAGAGGGTAATGATATAAGGGGGAATAAAGAAAGAAAACAACCTCCCTTCAGTTCAATCCTGTTCCAATCTTCATAAAGAAAAGTCGAACAAAAGTCAGAGAAAGCAAGCAGGAACTGTCCATAACTGCCCAATAATTGACCCTAAAATGAAGGATTTTGTACCTGACACAGCGCAGAAGCAGTTTAACCCATGCAGAGATGCACAACACACCTTGAATTAAGACACTTGGATGATGTGGACCAGGACGTATCCAAAACATCCCAAAGAGTCTGGCTTTACAACACAGCCTTTAGCACCACACATAAATGAAGGGAAAACCCTCTCTGCCCCTTCTTTAATCATTCTGTAAAGTTTTACTTAACATTAAGACGCTTTACACAAGGCTCACACTGACTAATTAGGATTACTTCTGTAATACTTCAAAAGCCCTTCTATAAGGACAGTATTTAAGAGGAGAGTGTTTTGTTAACTTTCAGTTTTGTGAACTTATTAAGCTGGAAATGGTCTAGAGAAAACAGGGATAGTTAGCATAATATATGGGAACTTGGAGACTAAATGAGTTTAAGAAGATAGATGAGAAAAACAGAGTAGAACCGGGAGGATAAAAATACATAACTAAATCGTGCCGGCGTTAAGGAGATTGCGCTGTTTGCAAAAAGCCTTGGGAATTTTCGGTAATAAACACAACTTCAACTCAGCAATTAAAAAAAGTGTTTATAAAAATAAAGCTGTTCTTAAACTCACAATGTTCCTGCATCCGTTTCCTTAGGGAGCAGAGATGTAATTGTGGATAAACAACCGAAATTACTCTTGTTTGGAAACTGCGTCATTGCTTTTCATTTCCCCGTGCAGCGCTTCTAGGAAAAAATCTCAGCAACAATTCACTGATAAATGAATTGTCCTAAAACCTCTTCTTTTGGGTATCGTAAGAAAAAGGTTTTGTTTTTAATCTATAAGCATGATGCAGCATATAAAACAGAAGTGTATCAAGCACCACTCATTTATGAGTCCTTCTATAAGGATTTTAGGTTCAATTAAAGCCTTACCAACTCACTATTTATCCTCAAAGGACAATCTTCCTTTGGTAGTGGTGATTTTCATACAACTACAATTCCTTAACACCTCACAACATAAAAGATATAAAACACACGCTGAGAAAGGAAAACACCATCCATCTGTCCTCTGTGCTCAGAATTACACTTATTTTTATGCCTTCCAGACTCCACCACAGCCTTAAAACTGCTGATAAACCCAAACCTCAGCTGACTTCAGAACCAGACATGAACTTCACAGTTATAACCTGCCTTGATATCAGCTGAGCTCCAGTGTGAAGTCTTCCCCTGCAGATGCTGCTCTGGCCATTTGGAAAATACTCCTGCATGATCAAGTCCATTTGGTTTTCAAAGTAGTTTCTGTGATTCACCATCACTTTGGATCTTGAGACCAAAACTTTCCATGCCACCTTCAAACACAAGGTCTCCTTCCATCATCCCTTTCCTCATTTCCTTCCAGCTGCCCAATGCTGCTAAGCCAGAGCTTCACTTCATCTCCTTCTTCACATCGAAAACCTCTGAGGCAGGAGCTGCTGGACCCTGACAAATCCCATCCCGGGTAGTACAATATTTGAACGTGATTTTGGAAATATCCTACAAACAGACTGAAAAAAGAAAAAAAGAAAAGAAAGGAGGAACCAAGGGGTTGAGCTTACTCCTAAAAAGTGCTTTCTTTGACAAGCGACAACGACAGCGCTGGAAGCAAGACACCAGAGTAAAGCAGCCACCAGGGCTTTCTGGTTTAAAGACTCCAATTAAATCCAGGATTCACTAATGAAGATGCACGTAGGAATTAGTCGTATCCAACACACACGCTCTTCTAATTTTTTTGTTAAGTTGAAGCATGCAATTTGTTGTTGTTTTCATGTTTTCTTTTGAGCATACAGCAAGCAAACCAGGCCATGGGTCCGGTGGGCTCTTGGGAAGACAACAGCACCCTGGCAGGACTCTGGTGCCAGAAGCAAGATGCTAACCTTTAACCAGGGCTGCTCACAGCTCAGGAGGATGGAAGCACCTTTTGGCTGCCTTCATAACCGGTTAAAGGTTAACTGTAACTCCCCTCGACAGCGCAGATCCGCCACTGACAAACACCGCATGACAGCCGCTTTCCTCCACTTGAACAAGGCTTGCGTGGTCTGTCGTTAATTAAGTCTAATGCCAGTGAAGTCGATGGCAGGACCGACTCAATTAGAACACTGGAAGCTGGGCAGAAACTCCTGAGAAAGCATTGAGTGCAGAAGCTGAGGGGGGAATTTAAGAAGACCAATGGTATCCCAGCTTGGTGTGGGCAGCAGGAGCAGGGAAGTGATTGTGCCCCTGAACTGGGCACTGGTGAGGCCGCTCCTTAAATCCTGTGTTCAGTTCTGGGCCCCTCACTCCCAGGAGGACATTGAGGGGCTGGAGCGTGGCCAGAGAAGGGCAATGGAGCTGGGGAGGGGGTTGGAGCATCCGAATTATGAGGAGTGGCTGAGGGAGCTGGGGGTGTTTAGTTTGGAGAAGAGGAGACTGAGGGGAGACCTTATCGCCCTCTACAGCTCCTGAAAGGAGGGGGTAGAGAGGTGGGTGTTAGTCTCTTCTTCCATGTAACCAGTGACAGGACAAGGGGAAATGGCCTCAAGTTGTGCCAGAGGAGGTTTAGGTTGGATCTGAGGAGGAATTTCGTCACTAAAAGGGTTATCAGGCTCTGGAAGGGGCTGCCCAGGGAAGTGGTGGAGTCACCATCCCTGAGGTATTTAAGAGACAGGGAGATGAGGTGCTTAGAGAGATGGTTTAGTAGTGGGCAGGTTATGGTTGGACTCAATGCTCTTAAAGGTCTTTTCCAACGAAATGATTCTATGAATTCAGGAAAAAATGCCTTTGTAACTCAGCTCAACTCACTTCAGCTACAAAGAGCCTGGTCTTTAGTGTAGACAATGCATTACAAACCCCTTTTCCTGGTGCTTGTTCTACCACTGAGTATTAAATACATACACATATACATATCTTTGTATATAACTCCAGCATAAATAGATTTTTCTTAGTGTCAAGAAACTCAGGGGTTTACACAGGCATTTAATTTGGTGCCTAGCCAGCCTCATTCTGCCACTTCTGACTCCTGCTATGCTACTGGGCATCACTGCTGGCTCATTTGCAATTTCAGCTAATTACTAATAAATTACCAAAATGCTCCTTGCACTGGACTGGAACCTTTTGTGCTTACAGTTAAATAAAAATCCTAGCTGGGGAAAAACAAATTATTCTTTAAAGGTGATGTGGAGGGCCCACAGGTAGGCAAGATTTGATGAATAACAGCGCTTGTAGGATTTATGAGCATGTTTTGCATTTCTGCTTTTAACCCACAAAAAACACTTTCAGATTTTTCATTCTATAAATTAATACGTTTGAGGATATTCACTGGTTCTCTACAGCTCCCTGAAAGGAGGGGGTAGAGAGGTGGGTGTTGGTCTCTTCTCCCATGTAACCAGTGATGGGACAAGGGGAAATGGCCTCAAGTTGTGCCAGGGGAGGGTTAGATTGGATATGAGGAGGAATTTCTTTACTGCAAGAGTGGTCAAGCACTGGAAGGGGCTGCCCAGGGAGGTGGTGGAGTCCCCATCCCTGGAGGGGTTCAAGAAGCGCCTGGATGTGGCACTTGGGGCCATGGTTTAGTGGCCATGGTGGGGTTGGGTTGATGTTGGACTTGATGACCTTAGAGGTCTCTTCCAACCTTAATGACTCTGTGATCTGTCCTCTGAGCCCACAGAAGTAATGACAGGAAGGCTGGGCTAGAAACCCAAAAGTTTTACCTTGGACCTTCAGAGCAAAGTGTTAATCGCTCTGAAACAAATTGACACATAATCTACGGTTTGTAAATATGATCGGATCACTTCTTTGGGTCAAAACTACTACAAGACTTCAGGGAAGGAAGCGCGGCAGAGATGCAGGCAGAGAGCACAGGGAAAAGGGAAGAAATAGCAGCAGTAAACAAGCAAAACCCAGGTTAATGATGCAGTGAAGATTTATCCCCGGGATAAACCAGACAGTGCTCTGACACACGGTTCTTGGCACTAAACACTCCTTGTACACCCTCCCTCCTCAATGATTGCCCACCTTCCTGATCCTCACAGCCTTAAATACCAATTCTTAAACACTTTGCCTCATTAACATTGATGGTCTGAGCATTAGTATGACAAATGCCTTAGTAACACCAGGTTTCTGCTCCAGCCCTGATAGAGAGCGTGTGTTAAACCAAAACAGGGAATACGTGTACGTGTTGATGCGATTCAATAGCACGAGGCTAAAAACCAGCAGAGAAAACAGTTACGAGCCCTTCATTTAAGGCCTGCATTAAACTATCAGGCCCCATCAGAAACTCGGTTGATGAGGAGCTGTTTGGCCACACACAGAGCTGTGATTTCCATCCACTTTAATAATCAGGGAGTTCGGATTTACTGTTAATGTGACGTTGATGAACAGGAATGACGCTGATGTGACACTGATGAACTGGAATGACAGTTCAAGCTTGATTAAAATTAGCCACAGCTCTTTAGCACGGGACAAACCAGAAGGGCTTCACGTACAACTCACAGCTCAGATACTCCCAAAGCAAAAAGAAAGGAGTGAGTGAAGCAAAGGACAATGTGGAGGGAAAGCAGCAGAAGGCTGATAATGGCAGCCAACCAAGGGTACTCCCAATTACATCCAGGATCCTTCAACGAGGCTCATCAATCCAATTAGACTGAATATTGGGAGGTATTTCTTCTCTGAAAGGGCTGTCAAGCACTGCAAGGGGCTGCCCAGGGAGGTGGTGGAGTCCCCATCCCTGGAGGTGTTTAAGAGACGAGCAGATGTTGTGCTTAGGGACATGGCCTAGTGGTGGACTTAGGGCTGGTTCAATGGTTGGACTCAATGATCGTAAAGGTCTTTTCCAACCAAAGCCATTCTGTGTTCATTAAGTGACATGCCTTTTGACATGTCTCTCACCTCTTAACACATTTCTCTATTGTCCATATCCCTAAATTAACAGACAAAAGTGTCTAAGTTGGAACATTAAAGTAGAAGGTGAGCACCTGCCCAATATTCCCATTTACAGCTCCTAGGGACTTTACTGGGCATCAGCACTTGGCTTTAGTAACCCGAGACTGAAAGTACGAGGAGTGAAGACTTATCAGAAGCTCCAAAGCCAGCACTGGATCTGGAAACAGGACAGAGCTTGAGAATTAAAAACCTTAAATTATGAAGTTAAATACGCCAACTGCAGCCTTTCAAAATCAGACTTTTGCCAGTAAACTTTGCTTCCAAATGAAAACACTTGATCGCCAGAACTGCCTGAAGGATGTTCACAGCGATGCCAGAAAATAATTTAAGGAAAATTATCAAAACACACAAGTGCTCAGGCCTGGATTCTGTTCACTAAAACATTTCCATGAGGTTTAGATTTAATACATTCACGTACTCTCACCATAAAGTTCATCTCCACAAACATCAGCCCCATCCACATTGAAGTTCCGCGAATGCTGCAGCTACTTACTCATGGGATAAGTGTCTTGTTAAAACACAACGCTAACATCTCAGAACATATAGCATTTACACAGCAGTCAAAAGCAATCTCCCAGATTTCGTTTCCAGCTGTGAATTAGTTGAAATGGCCCTAACCTTCTGTAGTTACATTACTTGTTCCTTTTATAAACAAAATATTCGTTCATTCATGACATAATTTCCTAGATTATCCATTATTAAAATCCCCCTCTCAAAAATGGATTTACATCTGAATTATCTCATTACTTCTGAACAAGCCAATTATTGCCTCTAGTGAACAAAATAATTAGACTTGTGCTCGCTGCATTCGCGCTCCTCTCCAGCAGCCCCGGTGTAATCACAGTCCCCGAGCACAGAAGTACATAATGCAAAAAGATACCAACATATAGAACAAGTGCACGTAGAAACGAGGAAATGGGGGAGCTTTTTTCCTCCTGAATGTTGTTTACCAAATGAATAGGTTAATTTTTTGAATATGTACACTCACACACTGAGTGCATAAAGCAAACCAGAAATTTAAGCTCTGCTCCTCAGTCGGGATTGATAGCAGCAAGGAACTCGACGCCTGAAGATGGGAAATGCTTCCTAGAGGTTGGTGATGGGACCCATTTGTAAACAACTAGATTTTAAACTATATTTATACTAGAGAACACAGAATTTGCAACATTTAAATGTGTTCTCTAATATAAGGATACTTTCTCTTTCAACAAGTGGTTGGCACGGTCAGCAAGCCTCTATGGGTCTGTTTCCACTACAGCATTAATACAAATGCTTGAGTGTGGGATTATTTCCAGGCTTTGCACTGCGATGAAAGTCAACTGTACCTTTCCCTTGCTAAAATATCCTTTACAAATTCAGAATTAGATTTTAAGCTCACGGGAGTGAAAACAGCTGTGATGATCACAGCATGGTTTGGGTTGGAAGGGACCTTAAAAGCTCATCCAGTTCAACCCCTGTCATGTGCAGGGACACCTCCACCAGCCCAGGCTGCTCCAAGCCCCGGCCAACCTGGCCTTGGGCACTGCCAGGGAGGGGGCACCCACAGCTTCTCTGGGCAACCTGGGCCAGGGCCTCACCACCCTCACAGTCAGGAATGTCTTCTTAATACCTAGTTCTTACATCCCTTCCCCTACACACATCAGCTTTGGCACACTTTTAACAGCCAATATATCACAAACCTGTAGTCTGCAGGCTAATGCTTTATAATACATGAAAAGAGGGTTTCCCAGCTGCTTTCAGATACTATAAATCACCGATCTCAAACTCTAGCGGTTTTTGCTGTTACTAAAAAGCAGGCCAGAACGGACTTGGGGTGAGCAGAATCAAACCAGCAGTTACTGATGTACATATTTATGGTCCCGCTTCATCTGACATACCTGGGACAGAAACAATTCTGTGCCACACACCACAGAGCTCTTTCTCTCCACTGAATACTGTGAATGGAAAATAAATAAATCAGAGTTTCCCAGCGAGGTCCCTCCTGTATTCATTGCCATAAAAGCGCATACTTCTAAATACACCTTTTGACAAGCTTCAAGCTATGTAAACAAGATGTCTTTTAATGTCAATTTGACTCCAACACTGGACTCCGTGCGTTCTTTTTGACAAAGGAGCTGAAGTGGAACAAAGTAACAGCTTTGTACTTGTCACAGCAATCAACATAAGGATAAAAGGGATGCATCGCTGGAGGTTCAGCACCTACGAGCAGTTGAACCCTGCAACCCACATCAACGTTACGTAGAGGTGAGCAAGGTGAACCAAATATTCAAAGGAACAAGACTTTACCAATGTACAGGTCGATATTCTTTTGAATTTACTGTGAGATAAGACATAGCGGACCTTGTGCATTTCCTTAATTAATTTTTTTTTCTAAATCTTTCTGGTTTAAACCAATGTTGCAGTACCAACAGTGTAGTGATGGACACCACAGCTTTGCAAACAAAACTCATCTGGAAACACTCGAAATGAGTCACAGAATCACAGAATATGAGGAGTT
>NW_010191605.1:75315-83365 GCF_000695765.1 Mesitornis unicolor | reverse complement strand
TTTTTATTTTTATTAACACCATAACCATTTTAACTTTAATGCTGAAATGTGGCACTTTTGTTCTCAAGCCAGGAGAGCTTTGTCATTGCTGGGGTTTCGAGGATTTTGCTGCTGGGGTTTTTTTGTGCTGTTGGGTTTTTTGTTCTTTTTTTGTATGTGTTTTTTTTTTTAATGAGCAATATGTTTCAAATTAGAAAGACTAAGAATAATATCCTTGTGATAATTTAAAAAAAATTGTCATGTTTGTTTAACAGTCCTACAATTTTCTGTCTCAAGGGGCATGTTTAGTACAAATCTGGCAAGGACATATATGTCTGTGTCAGAGAAATACCTCTCATTGGTCTCCTTTGTATAGAGGAGACCTTAGGAAAAAAGATGCCAAAGAAATACTTTTCTTTGACTTTTTTTTCAGGTTGAGTTATAAATGGATTTTCAAATTACATTTTGCTGCCTAAGTTTCTATAGAAATATTTTGTAGGGTGCCAAAATATCAATGAAAATGAACACACAAAAAGACTAGACTTGCAGTCTAATAGATTGCATAAAACCACACTGAGTACCATCGTCCTGTTAAACCACGACAACCATCATTATGGATTGCTGAAGCACGAAATGTAGCAGTACTGAAAAACTTGCTCCTGCCACATTCTGCAGATAATGCTTCCTCCTATCCTTCACTTTGATGCTATCACATTGGGAAGAAGCATTTCCATACCCTAGCCTTCTGATGAGAGAACAGGAAGGAGAAAGGCACACAAGAAGGAATTAATCTGTTAATTGTGCTAAGCTTATTGTTAAAAGATTGTTGAAAGAAACTGGCACTGTTACAAATTGATTTGATTCAACTTTAAGTTAAAAAATTGAAATAGTTTT
Source organism: Mesitornis unicolor (assembly GCF_000695765.1). Taxonomy (NCBI): domain Eukaryota; kingdom Metazoa; phylum Chordata; class Aves; order Mesitornithiformes; family Mesitornithidae; genus Mesitornis; species Mesitornis unicolor. Next base: position 82,492 of record NW_010191605.1, on the reverse strand, counting down.
AACACTGCATAGGTCATTTCCCAACAGTTTCAAGAATTTAGAAGACCTTTTGCCATTCACTGATGGCAAATCCTGACTTTGATGCAGGCTTACACTGATAGTCTTGTAAATTAAACAACATCAGCAAAAGCTAGAGATTTAGTGTTACAACATGGATAACAATGCATGGAAAATCAAGTGTCCTAGATTATTTCTACTGAGGGTTATTTTTTAAAAGAAATAAAGCTCACATACACAGACAAATGGCAAAATAATCCTAATTAATATTCTTGGTCTCTCTTCAGAGACCTAACTGGTGAAAGAGATTCTAAAATAGCTTCATACATTAGGAATCAAAACAAAGGTAGTATGGGCAATTTCTAATTAGCTTAAAACACTTTCTATATGCTTGTTTTAGTAAGTACTGTATTTTATGTATCTGAATGTATTTTATTTTACATAGTTTGTAAATGGCATTCAAATATATAAATAGTATGCAATTTATAAATTATAATTGGCTGCACTGACATTGGCTCATTAATGGTAGTAATTTGTGAGTATTTAACAACAGAATTAAAAAGTCATCAGAAAGTCCTGGAAATTATAAAACAGATTGTTACATTGCTCTATTAACTCTTCAGTAATAAGATACACATTTTACTGCCTTTACTAGCTATATATGAAGAGTTGGAATGAAAATAAATTCCACTGACCAAACATGGGAAGCTGGGTAGTGCATGAGGGCAGCAGAGTTCACATTAGGTTGCTCTTGCCTCCTGCTATTGAGGACAGTGAGTACAAGCGTCAGTGTAATGCAAAATCTCTCAGACTTTATTTGCCTTCATCAACAAAAGATGAAGGCAATTTCACCCAAACAGCAAATCCAAAGAAGAGCAATAGAAGAGTGCTTTCAGCCCTCCTGAGAACTTTTTTCCCTCTACTTGGTCGGCCTGGTTTGCTTCCACCCCTGCTTATTTCCCTCTGATGCCGTACTGCTTTTCCAGAAAATACATGTCTAACCTCTGACCTTTTTTAGGGCTGGAGATCTATTGAAATCCCCAAGGTGAGCTGATTCTTAGCACCTTAAATGCCATTTTCCTTCACAGTGACTATTCTGTTTCTATCTCTGATATGTTACTTTACTGGTTGGGCATTCCCAGTATTCCTCTCAAATCTCACCTGTCTTCTCTAGTTGGACTGCACGATCTCTGGGGAAGAACTGTGTCCTGCTCAGGATGTACGACATCTATCATAACATCTCTGTTATCCCAGCTGGAACTCTTATGTGGGGATAAAACTTATATATCTTGTCTAGATTGGAAAACATTCTAAAGATACCAAATGGGATTACTCAATCCCTGATTATTCCCCAGGATCACATCTATATAAAGCAACTTCAGTTTCCACAGCTGTTTCATAACAACTTCTAATTCTACAAATTGAACTACTTAAGAAATATTTTGGAAAAACATACTTCAGAGTCATGATTAACCTACATATATGTTCATTGCATAAGAATTTGCTGTTAGTTTGGCAAAGCATACTCAAATATATATTCATGTGTATGACATACAGTAAGGATAAAAATATACTTAGTATTTTAAAATGCCTATGGATTACTTTGTTCATTCATTTGACAGCTAACTTGGCTGTTGCTTTAGCAACAGGAAATCCAGTGTAGACGAGTCTCAGATCTTATAGAATGTTTCAACTCAGTTCAAGTCTGATAGATACGACAAGTTCACCATTTCTTTCACTGTGTGGAGGATTATACAAATAGAACATTCATTTAACTTTTGCTAATGATATAAAAATGCATTACTCACTGTATATAGGCTATTGCTCCAATTCCTCATTCCACTTCCCTGTGCACTGAAGGTGAGGCTGGTGATATCTAAGTGCATTATGTTCCTGGTGAGTTTGTACAATGTTCTAGATGCATCATGTGTCTAGTTTAGAATAATGATTTCACACTAAATCATCACTAGGCAGTTGGTCTGAAATGTAATAGTCAGTCATTTCTTCACCTCAGGCCAGTGATGTCATGTAACATGACTTTACTGGCTTATCATGTGCCATAAAGTCTCCTTGGGCTAATTATTCCAGTTCACACCATCTGCATCACTGCATCACTGAAGATGCACAACTATTTCCAGTTGTTTTGTGTTGTGATGATTATTTTCTTTAATCAGAATGAAAATTATAATTCCTAGGGAAAAAAATTACTCAAAGCAAAAAATTTAAAAATAGATTTATTTTGTACACAGGATTCTGTATTCCATTACTCAGGTACTGGTGACTAATCTAGAAAGTCAGTTTAGGGTAAAGATGCGCTTCATATCTGCTTCAGTGAAGCTGGCTGTATATGTGTTTTAGTTAAGATGGATAAAAATGTACAGTAAATATTTAGGAAATATATAGGTATTGAAACTGGATTACTATGGGTCTAGCCCTTTGATTGGCAGTGGAGTAGGAGATGAATGAGGGCATCGTACCCAACAAAATTTGAACACATTTTGTTGTCACAAAGAGGTGAAGGAGCAAGAGTCTTTGTGGAGGATTTGAACCAGTGGATGGTGTTTCTTAGAGCCACATCTGGAGATCATAATCCATTATTGGAGAGGATATTTGAGCAAACACAGATTGATTTGATGAAAAGTAGACAAGTACATCTAAACTAGTCGCCCTAAATTCTTTCTGTAGTAAAGTAGAAAGGAATTTATCTAATCCTAAATAACTTATCTAAAATATGTCAAATGACTCAGTTGAGAGCAGAGGAATACAAGAATAACCATAGAGCTTCAGGTCAAAGGTTCATCAAACCAACATTTTTCTTTCTGGCTTTCTTGATGGGTGGGACATCATCACCAGGATGATCAGTTTCCCAGAATCAGACTCAGTTTATGTGCTCTGGGTGTGATGGCTCTTCTGACTTTCTCAAATGTAGGAAACTCAGCTGCATAATCTGTGGTGAAGGGGGACTGAATTTATGTTCAATTCCAAAAGGAATTGACAAATGCTGTCCAAAAGTCAACGGTAATAGGAAAAGCATAAACTGTATTTCCACCCCTCTACTCTCCTAAGGGACTTCCTAAGCCTGTAGTGATTCATCTATCTAGTGATTCATAACAGATTTATCCTTGAAATACTTACCCAGTTGCTGTTTGAAACCCTGAAACTTAACTCCATCCACAGTGCCTGTGAAGAGGAATCAGCAGGTCTGTTACCTGCTGCATGAAGAACTACCTCTTGTTTCTTTCTAACTTGGCTGCCATGCTATCGTTTGGTGGAGGAGACCACAGACAATTGATCCTTTCTCTCCATACCATCAGGACTGCGTTGCTGTCTATTGTATCCTATGTTCTCCAGGATGAAAAAGGAGTCTCTGGCCCTCTGGACCTTGAATGCACTGGCAGGCCCTGTGACCTCCTTCCACTCAGGTTCTGCCTGCCTGTACAACTGGCCGACTTCAACATGGTACAGCTGTAACTTGGGATCAGGATGCTGAGGAATGACCAAGGGGAGAAAGATCCATGAGAGGACTCATCAGAGGTTCCTTCCTTCATTAGGAAGCTGAACATAAGCGCAGACCCTTACCTTTAGGACTGGCATGGCCTTTGTAGTAGAGGTATATGTGCCCAGCCATGTACTGTGATGGTCCTGACTTTACCTTGCTGACTTGATTTCTTGTCTTGACCTCAGACCTGCCTTATCACTAAAGGTTGCCTGATGATCACTGGACCAGGGCTGACCCTGGTACTATCACCAGACCTGCTTAGCTCTTCTGGAACTGCACTTTGTTGGAGAAGACAGTCCCATTCTGTCCCCCTTTAGCACTTTCTCACCTTTCCTGGTGGATCAGCCTCCTCCTGATGCTCCCTCAACACAGCCTGCTCAGTCATTGCCCTTACAAAAGCAGCCTCTGGTCATCCTTGCTGCCTTCCTGTGAGCCTCTTCAGCTTCTGTCATTCCCTTCTAGAGACAGCAGAGCAGAGCCATGCGAAGTCTTCAACGTGAGGGTGAACAATGGGTTTATACAATAACATAATTATTTTGTCTCTTATTCTTAAATTCTTTTCTAATAATTTCCGACATTTAATTCACTACTATTTTTTGGATAGATGCAGAGCACTGCGCTAACATTTTCATGGACCTGTCTGTCACAACCCAAAGATCTCACTCCTGAGTGACAGCAGTCAGTTTATAACCCATTTCTTCTTTATGTGCATCAGTTTGCATTTATCAACATTGAAATTCACCTGCCATGTTATTGCTCAGCCATATAAATCCTTTCTGCAGTTGTCTGCACTTAGCCTTTGTTCTTTCTTTCATCATCAGAGCTGCAATGTCATTTGAGTTGCAAACATTAGTCATTACTTACCCATTTTCCCAAGCAATTTAGGAACAGCATGGATCCCAGGATTTCTGTGAAACATTCCAGAGAGCTCCCATTGCAAGAAGTGACTGTGCAACCCACTTCTTCTTCCTATTCTTGGCAGTTCTTCTCTATGTCTCTTCCTTTTCCCTTATCCCACAGCTGCTTATTTTCTTTAGAAGACTCTGATGACTGTCTGTTTCCTTTTGGAAATCCAAGCAGGCTATAACATCTGTGAAAAATCCCCCATTAACACATATATTCACTGAATCTGGTGAAGTGGAGGAGTCTGCATGAGCCATGCAGGGAAAAAGAGATTCACTCTGTAAAAGTGCCATTTCTTATAAAACTGTAGAATGGCCAAAATTCTTATTCCAGCCCTGACACAGGAATTTAGCCTGTGGCGACTGTTCAATAGATGCCCCAGATTTGTAATTCCCTGTGCTCCCTTTTGATCTCACACATTTTTTCAGTAATATGTTACATTCAAACTACACATTGTTCTGCTCAAAGGCAAAAATCTGTGGTACTGTTTTGCTGGCAAAAGAGGTTTTAGTCAGGAATTTGACTAAATTATTAGTGATCATATCTAGACCTAGAAATATGCTGATTGCATTTGAGTTAATGAATATGTGGAATATATGGCAGGAATCTTCTCTTGCAATTTTATAAAGAGCACTCCATTAACAGTCATTGCAGAGTAACTAGAAAATATTTCTGCTCATAACTTAATGAGTAATTTTGTTGAGTTTTTCTGGTTTTAAGAAAGTCTTAATAATATTGAAATGTGAACAAAATTATAGAGATGATCTTCACGTTCTCCTGTTCTTTTCATCACTGCTGGTAAAAAAAACCAAACAAACAGAACTGGCTTCTTTTCTTGTTTGTTTGCTCTCATTTTTATTATCTAACTTGCCTCTTGCCACCCCCTGCTGAAAAATATCAGTCAATGCGGTTAATCATTTTATTAAAGGCTACAGATGCAAAGCCCTAAATACATGACAGCTGGTATAATGTGTGCACTGCTATGAAAGTAGAAAACTGACTCATAATTGCAGACAATAAAAGTTTAGCTTGATCTAACACAGAAACAAACTGATAAAGTAGCTGTAAAGCATAGAGTCCTATCTCAAAAGTATCTCTAACTCTTGGCTTAATCTATGTTTAGTGAAAATAATTGCATAGAAACATAAAATAGAAAACCTGACTTATGTATATAGTTCTGTACAGGGACAGCTTTTTATAACCATACTACAAACTGCTGTATTAGTTAATATATGCCCATCTGAATACATTTTACAGCATTGGACTTGAGTACTTACTATATGCACTTGTGTTACTTGGAAGAAATGTTCACAGTTGACAATGTTCTTATGTATAGAGTTTAGCATCACCTCATCAATTCATCATTGGCATAGGTAAGTTGCAAAATATCAAATGAAGCCATAGTTTATCAAAGGTGGGATCTTACTCCTGAGTGATAGTTCTGAGTTTTTCAGCCTCATGACCCCTGAAAAAGGTTAGCAAGTTTAAGCCTAAGCCTAAAGGTAGATGCTCAGCATCTAAGTGTTGAAACAGGCTTTAAAAGCAGTTATCTGACAAGAAGGTAATTACTGAGAGTGGTAGGTGGGATTTACTCTCTAGCTTTGGAAGCTTCCAGTTGAAAATGGTGGCTGAACTTTCAAGTAAAAAATACTCAGTGGAAAGGCTCAAACTATAGCATTTTCAGTCATCACTGTTGTCTACCTCTGAACCTTAAGGACTAATAGATAAGTCTGCTGTATATTTTTTGGGTATAATAAACATCTGGATGCACACAACAGCCTGTTCTGAAATCTGCTGTGGACTGAGTAGATTACAGAGAGGATAGTTTCCCCAAACTCTGGCTTCCAGTAGTGAGATCCACAGGACAAGTCCAAGATTTCCACCATGCCCAACTTACCACTGCCTTGAGACCAGTCTGAACTCTGTGAGGCTAGGCTAGCTCAGTGAATTACCCTCCTGCTACCCAGTGCTTTACTGGGTACTATTATTCCATGCATGGAGAGAAATCACTGAATCTGAGCTCAGCTCTTGATACCTCTATGCTGTTTAATGAGGTGGAAAAGAGTTTGAGGAAGTGAAACTTCTGGAGAAGCAGTTAGAGAGCCTAGAAGAGAATGGGAAAGTTATTGCTTAAAATAAGAGCTATTGAACACATTATCTTGTCTTCAAGGGAGAGTGACAGGAGCAGCAAGAGCACCAACTTGTGTCTCTGCAGAGGCAGCAACAGATGGCATGTTCATATGTAGACCCATGCACAGAAAGGTGTCCTGCAACTTCTTGCTCCTTCTTCAGAGACAGTCAGTTTTTTTCTGCAGAGCCCTGAGTGAATCTACCCTCCTGGCATTTGGATGCTTGAACTCAAGGGCAACTAGAGAAAGTACAGCAGGTGGCTTTGGATGTGAAATTGTGTGAAGAAAGCTAGAAGCCTTAGTAAGGGCTGATCCTCCTTCCCACAGGAGCTGCTTTAAAGCTGAAACTCTAACTCTTAGTCCTTGCTTGAGATGAAGTTTGAGTTGCCTATAGTCTTGCTTGTTCCTGGCCATGCACCTGCTGATGCAGACGCTGACCCTGATCTACAGATTGACTTCCCAGCTTCAGCTCAGACCTGCCTTGTCACCATGGATTTGCCTGGTTACCACTGAGCTATGTCTGACCCTAGTTACTATCGCCCAACCTGATCCTGAGCCTGACCTGGCTTGACTTCATGGCTTGCCCTCAAACCTACAAGACCACTATGGACTCAGCTGATGAACTGGGCTACAGGCTGACCCTAGCTGC
>NW_010191605.1:74476-75284 GCF_000695765.1 Mesitornis unicolor | reverse complement strand
CTGAACATGGTATTGCACAGGGCTCCCAGCTCCCTGTCCCTTTGGGAGCAGCTGGCCTTCTATTCTTTCTACCCAGTCTTCCTTTTGTTTCCCAGTCCCATAAAGTGTCTCAGAAAGGTCTGGCTTATGAATAGTGGAATGGCTTATTGACAAGTTGAAATAAAGCCTCGCTGCTGTTCTTCTAGTCTCATCAGTCATATCCTTGTGGTTGAAAGACTGATTGCTCTCCGGCTGGTGATGAGTTATTCAATATCCCTTAAGAGACGTGTCAGGTACTATTACAAGCTCAGCCTTGAAGTCTCCGCAAAGGGGTTTCTGAAATTTGAGTTTTCCAAGAGTGTCTAACAGTAATATGTGTGGGACATTGCTTCCAGGCACATTTGCAACTCTGCTGGGTCATCCTGGCAACTAATGTTGCCAGATATTCTGGATATATTCATGCTTGCATGTGCAATTCTTCTAGAGAAAGAGGGCACCACAGAATTCCTTCCTGGTGCAGTTGACAGTCCTTTCTGTAGGCTCTCAGTGGTGTGACCAGGCCAGCATATACAAAGGTGGTGTTGTGAATGCTGTGTTGAATTTTTGGAGGAGTCTATCAAATGCAGAGGCTTAGCAGTGTAGAGTACTGAGGCACAGTCCTGTTTGTTACACTGTTATGTTGAAATACTGATGAACTCAAAGCACTTCCAAGGACAAGAAATGTGCATTAACTTGTGGGAGCTTTTGGAGTAACTCGGACCTTGATCTTCATCTCCTGACCCCTGCATGTGGCTAAGGTAAGAGCATTGACTCTTCATTTTTTTAATGT
>NW_010191605.1:48885-74445 GCF_000695765.1 Mesitornis unicolor | reverse complement strand
TACACCAACTGGAACTTGTTTTATTAGTTTTAAATAACATTTTATTGACATTTTAGCATTCATTTTCGCAGTAACTGCTCCTGCAAAGAAAGGCACAAAAATCTTCTGTCTGTGTCTTACAATCTTTGTTATCATTGACATACTTAAATTAAACATTTACAAGTTTCAGCCATGGTGCTATTATTAGTTTTATTTTTCATAATTAATTCTTTCTTTTAATTGCATTCTGCACCATACAGCTGGTGAAATTTATAAGCATTTCTCCTTATTTATTAGCAGTTTTGTTCTTTTCCACTGTCACTTCATATTTACATGTGGTCTCTGCCACCTCCACCCAACATACAGGTTTATTCCTATCTTTTCCTGCCTGGTAAATGTTACATGTTTTTGATTGATGTTTCTCAAAATAAAGCTTCTTCTCAATTAAGTGTGTATACTGTCCATTTACCATATTTGGCAGGATACTTTCAGCATTACATTCACTGTAGTACAGTCACATTTCATTTGTCAGTTATAGTACAGAAGTTATTCTGGGGAAGTCTGCCACAGAAGCAGTGAAAAGAAATAATAAACCATGTCAAACTCATACAGAAAAAGGTCTAATCAAATGTGACTTAAAAGAGTTTATATAGAATCTATTTTCACCTGGATCTTGATGGCCTGACAGTAATGATTACATGTACTTGAGTGAAGAAAGGTTCCAAAGGGTATGCCGTTATTCCAACTTGCCATTTGAAATATGGTCTGAAGTGAGAAGAGATCACATATTTATGGATTTACAAATAAAGTGAATAGTTTCTTATTACCAGTTCAATCTTTTTTTCCAAATAACCCATAAACTTCAGTGTAAAATTGAAATTTCACGTATTTGCAAAACAGAAGACATTTGGCACACAATGACTGCCAGGTTCTGGCCAGTGCTATCTGCATTTTAACAATACTGCCTGCTAGAAATAAAGTTATAAGTGAAATTGCATGCAAAAGCTCACCTTTAAATATTTTCCCCTTTTGAATGCTGGAGCAGGCCTCTTACCTCAGTTTGCATATATTTGGAGAATATAACTGCAGAGAAAGTTGTGGTTAAGACAGAGAAATGCCTCCCCCTGTCACAGCAGAAGTTTGCTTGGATTCCAGTCCTCTTGATAGGAGAGACAGAAAGTCTGTGAAACAGTACTTCATTTTGCCAGCCTCCAGAAAAAGAGTCTCATAGTTATAAATAAAAGAGTTTTACTAAATAAGGTCTATACCTTGGGATTTTTAAAGAGTAATCTTTTCTTCTCGATAGTATGCTCATTAGTTCTTTTGAAATTAGTTCAGATTTTGTCATTTGCTTACAAGTTACATTTTATTAATTCCAGTGGAGCTTCTCACATTGGAGATGCACTGTATTTCTATAACTTTACAGACGAGGTTTTGCTTTAGGTGATGTATTTATGCTAGAGCATAAGAGTTCCTTCACACAGAGTGAGCAAGAGTGTTTCAGATCCCAGCACTAGTGTGAGTGCCAAGTATCTGGTTACAGCTTCCAGGGTGAAGTGGAGGGAAGGTTGGCTGAGGGAAATTTAAGAGCTCTCTCCTTTGAGAACAAATAAAGGCTAGCACACTGTCTGGGTTATGTGTATGCAAGAGATATGGGGTAGATGTGGAGAGAAGGGTTTCTGCAGTTGCCAAGAGGACAGATTTGGAGAAACTAGAAAGTCTGAGGTAAGAAGCACCCCAGAAAAGGAGGCTTTTAAGTCCATACTTTGCAAGATATGTTAAAGACTCTGCTCCACCTCTGCTGTGGGCAGCTGGATATATGTGGTGGAAAGACCTGAATAACCATGAAACTAAGGAGGAAAACATCAGCTTCAAGAAGCCAAGGAAGGAGCAATCACCTACGTCAGCACTGGCAAGTACAGTAGAAATGGCAAATTCAATATCTTGTTCTCAGGAGGAAGTTTGCCTCCCTCTCATCTCCCACTCCTCCTCCAGGTGCATGTATATTCATAATGGCTCCCATCTGATGGACAGGCTCTCCCTGTCTCCTCCTGGGAAAAGCTGGAAACCTGGTAGAATGTCTTCTGCAACCACTCACTACCTACAGTACACTGGCTGGAAATTTGTCCTGTAGAGGGTCGCTTACAGTATCCAGGATGTTACTCTGGGGTCTTGTTTTTCCTGGGAAGAGGAAGGATTTTATTTTGGCTGAGGGCCAAGGCAGCAGTGCTTACATCCCTGGGCAGCAATATTTTAAGGAAATGGTGAGAAAGAAGCAATGGCAGACCACAACTACTTTTGCCTGTACATGCTCCTTATGGCTCTCAGTGGAGTATCCAGAAGAGCAGTCATGCAAGAGTAAATGAAGTTACGTGATCATTGACTTTCTTCTCAGCTGAACATTTTAATTTTTTTATTATTTTCTTTAGCCAGCTGAGGAAAAACAAGGTGTAATTGGGTTTTGGGTTTTGGGGGTTTTTTTTGTTTGTTTTTCTTTTAAAAACATTTTTATTTTTGCAGGACAGATAATATTGTTAGGGGTTCTCTACTATATTTTTAAGGAATTATAGCTGTTACTTGATTATCTTTGCTATAAAACTCTTAGTCCTGTAGTAACTCACATCCCTGAAACTAGCATGTCATAATAGTGCTCTGATTTATCAACTGAACTTTTCACTGGGCTAGCTTTCATTCCTCATAAATATAACTCTGTTTCATGATGTTATATGTTTGCCTGTCTGTGCTTTTGAGAGCTCACAGTAAAACTACGATGTCCTGGAATTACCCCTGTTGCATCTCATCGGTGGGGCTGTAAAGGGATCTTTGGGGAAATGGTGTCATTACTGATGCTGGCATCAATTCTCTGCGGCTGTCTGTATCCATATCTTCCAGATTTTTCCCCTCACGGGTCAAACAGTTAAAAGTAGGACAACCACCTAGGCTGGGAATGTACTAGTAGGGAGAGACAATGTGTCCAGCCACATCCCAAGCCTTAAAAGGCTCAAGTACAATATTATCTCTTATCTTTTCCCACCTTGTTCCAGACTTTTCGGTAATAATTAACGTAGGGTAAAGTGCAGGAAAAAGCTTCTTAAATCAAACCACTGTGAACAAAACACAACTTCAAAGTCATGCTCATACCCTCATTTGCTTCTGAGTTTTCATTTCTTGTTTCTACCAGCTTCATCCTGCAACGCTGCGTTTATTCACCAGATCCCTCTCTTAGCTTAAAGGAAAAAGAAGCTAGAGTATTCCCTTTACCTTGTTAAGAATATGTTTTAGAGAATACTTCAGATTTAGGGCAGATGCCATTTCCACTTTATTTCAAACCAGCAGGAAGTTAAAGGCTGTGCTTTCCTTCCCGACCTTCTGCTGCAAAGGCTGTTCTCCAGAGGACTTGGGGAAGGAAGGCAAAGTTGTTCAAAATCTCTCTCGTTATCACGAGAGCTATAATATTAAGTATGATGCCTCACAGTAAATTGATAATACCTAGTAAGTTATGTCTTTTAATCCTTCACTTATATTTCTAGTTCATTTGCCATTCGGTATCTGTAATGTGTAGGAACGTAAGCTCTGTTTTCAGTTGACATTTCATAATTCGCATGTGTGTGAACATCTGAAGTCCCAAAAGAAAGAGATTAGAAAAACATTAAATGAAATTCCAGTGGGCCTGAGATAATATTTATTCAGACTCCATGACCTTAACACTCAGTACAATGCCTTCCACTATTATCTCTGCTCTGCACTTCACATTACAGTCCATAAGAGGCAGAGGATGAGCTTCGGCTTGCTTGTGGCAAATACTGGCATTGTGACAAGGTATATATGGTATCTGGCTTATCAACCAGCAGCAGGCAGGGCCAGAATTGACAACTACAAACATTTCCCACAGTATCAAGAAAAGTGATGCTTGATAATGTTTTCAAAGATGGCTTCAAATGAGTACTGGCAATTTTTCTCTGACAATAAAACATATATTTTAAAAAGTTTTTCAATAACTTACATCTAAAAAGTTGAAAGATAGTAAGCTTAAAGCATACAGACAGAATAACAGTGGAGCTAACTGAGTGTCGCTGCGCTAGCGATATAAGAGAACTTATTGTAATTACTTACATCTGAAGTGTTTCCTATTAAAAAAAATCATTTACCCACTGATGGAGCAGGTTGCAGTGACTCACTTCAGAAAGTTTTCCTTTTGGGTTGGAAAGGAAAAATCTTGCATCTTGCAGCTTCCAGATTGGTACCTTTGACAACTGCTGATAGGGTCAAATTTGTGTATTTCATACTGAAAAGCCCTACTGTATGTTCCCTGAACTTCTGTCCATTCATTGCTGAGGTTTAGTATATTTTCTCAGCATTAGGCATAAAACCTGAACATTGCATATTAATATTGCTTACACCTACCATGTTACCTTTATTCCCTTGTTTGATTCTCAAAGATTATCTTCGCTCCTTCAGTCTTTCTCTCATACAAAATAAAATTATCTCCTTTTTTTTGTACACACCTGAATTCAAAATTATTTTCCATACAACTGACTGTCTTTACAACTGGAAATACCAGACAGACTTTTTTTCCTGGACTACTACTATAGTCAGTAGCTAGGTTTCTTTCCTTGAACTATGTTTAATGGGTCAGTACATGCCTGTATATAAAATCTCCTGCAGTAGATAACCAGAATTTTCAAACTTCCCAAACTTTCATAACATATTTTTTTTAATGTAATATTTCTATTTGGACTAATGGGAGTTATGACTAATTGCTTCTGGATCAGTCTTATTTAACTGTTGATATTCATTGCCAGTTGCTGAAGAATGATTTACGGATTAAGCAACAGGGATGTAAAGTTGATGCCTTAGATTCTGCTATTTTTTAAAAAAAATGACTTAAAAGGATGGTCTTTCAAACAAAATATAATGTGGGAAGATCTGAAATCCCTCCCTGGATTACTCACAAACTTCAATGGTGTCTCTGAGAATATTTTGAAATGTCGCTGTTTCCCATCACTCATGGTGTTTAAGGATTTTTACCTAGAACACAAGGAATATCACAGCACTGAACTTTTAATGCACTTTGTCTTTAAAGAGGAAGACCTATACAAGCATGAATTATCATTAAAATTTTATTCTCCTCATAAGAAAACAGAATAGTGATCAGTAAAGCATGCTGCTCTGATTCTCCACATTTGTTTTGTACAGGCTCTGTTGAATATAAAGATATTTTTGGAATATGTGTGGCTTGGCACGACCAACATTTTGGAGGGCATTTGGTCCTAAAAAAGAGTAATTTAAAAATATTTGAAAAATAACATAAATTAATATAACTGCATTTAATAATGCCACTAGTTTACACTACTTAAGAGTGTGTGGAGGAGGGTGGAGGAGGAAGATACTCTAAATACAAATTAAATTTCAGTCTTCCTCTTCTTTTTTTACCATTATGCTGTAGTATTAGCTGATGTCTCTCCATTTCTTTTGAACGAGAGAGAACGGTGCAATTTAAATGGCAACTTTTTTATTCCTTATTTCCTGCACAACACTGAAGGAAAACACATAGACAAGGGTAATTTTTCCCACCTTTAATAACATTACATCATTTGTGATTAACTGCTGATATTTATTTCAGTGATATTTTAGCAACAGTATTGTTGAATGTCAAAAAGCAGTCAAATCTGAGTCACACATTAAATGGTAAACTCTTCCATAACTCTGTTACCTACAATGAATTCATGCCATTAGATCGCTCTCATTTCAGCAACAGCCTTTTTTTCTCAGAAAATACAAGGTCATTAAGTAATCAGATATCTGCAGTCTTATAATCCTGATGAAACTAAAGATCCCATAGTTTCACTACAGTAATAATAAATAACTTCTTCAATTTTACAATAGGATGGATGGATGCCTTTCAATGCAGGGTTTGAACAAGGCTGACATAGAAATATCTTTCATACACTGAAGAGTACACCTTATTCCTTTGAAATATTAAATGTCAGTTTTGCTATCAGAATATTTTTTGTTAGATCTCTGCATGCAGACAGCCACAAAGACTAGCTGTTTGCTTCTATTTTGTCTCTGCATGCAAAGTAAAGCAGCTTGTTATGGGAAACTGCTCAAAAAGTATCTGAATCATAGAATCATAGAATCATAGAATCATAGAATCATAGAATCATAGAATCATAGAATCATAGAATCATAGAATGGTTTGGGTTGGAAGGGACCTTAAAGCTCATCCAGTCCAACCACTGCCATGGGCAGGGACACTTCCCACCAGCCCTGGCTGCTCAGAGCCCCATTCAACCTGGCCTTGAGCACTTTCCACAACTTCCCTGGGCAACCTATGCCAGTGTCTCACCACCTTCACAGTAAAGAATTTATTCCTAATATCTACTCTAAATCTCCCCTCTTCCAGTTTAAAACCATTGCCCCTTGTCCTATCGCTACCTGCCCTTGTAAAAAGTCCCTCCTCAGCTTTCCTGTAGGACTCCTTCAGGAACTGGAAAGCTGGAATAAGGTCTACTCGCAGCAGTCTTCTCTTCTTCAGGCTGAACAGCCCCAACTCTCTCAGCTGGTCCTTGTAGTGGAGGTGCTCCAGCCCTCTGATCTGGACCCACTCCAACAGCTCGATGTCCTTCTTGTGTTGGGGGCCCCAGAGCTGAATGCAATACTGCAGGTGAGGTCTCACTAGAGCAGAGCAGAGGAGCAGAATCACCTCCCTTTCCCCGCTGGTCACACTTCTTTTGATGCAGCCCAGGATGAGGAAGGACTGGCTAAATTTCATTCCTGTCTTCATCACTGAATTGTCCTGTATCTTCAGTCAAAGCAGTGGGGTGGATCCCACTGTGATGCTGAGAGAAGGTGCTCTACTGACTCGAGCAGGAAAGCTGGTACTCAGGAGTTCTTAGACCTAACTAGGGGTCAAATCTAAATATGTCACCTGGTGAAAGAAAGTAATTTTCTCCATCAGAACAATGCGATAATTAGCCAAAGTCCAGAGCAAATGGCTACGTGCCTTGCAAGATAAAGCCTTTTGCTCCCAAATTCATTATATAGCGGTTTCGTGGTGTTCTGCTCAGTGTGAGTGATATTATATTAGAATAACAGTTATAACTGGATCTGCTGCCATCTAATATCCGTATAAGTGCTACTTAAAGAAAATTTTGAAATAAAATTCTCTTTTTCTCTGTCTTTCTTTAGCTCTGTTAATTACTTAGCAACAGAAAGTTGCAGGAAATGAAGCTAGAGTGACAATATTATGTAGTTATTTTAACAGATTGGAAATGTTGCTTTTTAATCTTCACCCTCTTAAAAGCCTTTTCTTCCCCACAAAAGCACATATTTAAGCCCAATGCATTACTTGAGTAAAAGTTCATTAGGATCAATGACTCCTAGTACCCTTTCATCACCTTGTTGTTCCTAAGTTCGTTGCACTGCACTCCTACATACCTCTGGTCTTGCTGTGGATAAGGACAGCAGATATATCCAAGGAATATAAACACAAACCTAAAGCATGTTACAAGCTGCTATTGCTGTAAAAAAATCCCGAGCTTGGTAACTTGTATTTGGATTTTCTGCATGCTATCATGGCTGAAGTCTTTGAGATACTAGTATGGAGAAAATGTTTTACCTCTGTGAAAAGAAAAGCCTCAACTGTAAGTGGTCCCAGGTGAAAAACACCGAGAGTTACAGCCTTTTCTGCCCTCTTGTCACTGCTAGCTGCAGAGAAATAGAGCTAAATGGGGATAGTGAGTCTATTCTAATATAAGAATGAGGTTGCTACTTTGTGTTAGGAGCGACCTTTGTAGAAAAGACTACTCCTACTTCAAAATTCACTCCTCTTGCCTCTGGCTACTGCTGCCAAGTGTCACATTCTGGATCTATCTGGGTATATCCATACTACTAAATAACACAGGGCAGAGTCAGATCTGTAGGTATGAGACAGCTGAATGGCAGAACTTGTGTTCCCAAAGCTACTTCCTCTGCCCTTCCGAAAAAGAGTAGCTTTGTCCAATTGCCCTTTGGGAATGGTGTCTGTCATGCATTATACATTGGGCATTATCTGGCAGAGTGCTAATTTCCACAAACTAAACAGGTGTGAGAGAGCAGGCTAATGAAGGATCACAAGTGAATTGTCTTGCTTGTACTATGAATCTTTTTTCATTTCCTTCTATAAATGTATCCAGCATGTCTATCATGCCTGGTGCAGAAAAGAGTAACAAAGCTTTCTTTTACATAACATGAATACCAACCTGAACTTCAATTAAAATTTCACAGAAACCTTAATTTCACTGATTTGTGTTGGATAAGTTAATTTTATACCTATATGTATGTCTGTGTGAATATATGGATGCATAACTCTATAATCTCACTAGCACCCCTGCCAGTTCTATTTGGTTCTAATAGACAAGCTGTACTGTTTTCTTATCAATCATCATTATCACTGATGTGAAATTACAAGTAAAAATATTTGCATATCTTCAACTTAACAGAAGCCAGAAGATGGCAATTTCAGAGGGAGGTGTAAAAAAGTTTTAAAATAAAAAATAAGATCCTACAAGCCAAATGATATCCATAGTTACACCTCGGAGCATTCAGTAAGATTTCACAGCTGTCAACAAGAACTGAAATTGGCCTATATGGTCTTACTGGTTGTGATGTGAGAGAAGGGAGATAGAGAAGCTGCTCTTATTCTCAGGATTTGTGGATTTTACAGTGGTAGCCACTTTTAAACCTTATAAAAAAGGAAAAAGATGGCATGCATACAGTCTCCAAACATGAAAATCTACCATGACTTAGAGATGTCTTTAAGTCATAGTCCAGTTTACTGGGAGGATCCTGCTTCTGCGCAAATTTACCTTGAGTCATTACTTGGAGACATGCCATATACATATAATCAAATCATACTCTAGCCCTTTCTACTTTACAATGCATCAGTTGCTAATGTAGATACATACATTTAGTCACTTTCTAGAAAAAGAAATTACATTGCCTTCACTGTCTTTCTGCTGGTGATTTAAAGCAAGGATTTCAAACTGATAGGGAAGCATATGGACAATATAGTAGACTTCATCACACTCATGAATATGATGAAGATATATTCCAGGAGAACTGGAAAGTAGCTGCATAAGTGACTTTCAGCTCATATAACTTTAACCATATGATTTCATCTATACTTCTATGTGCTTGTCATAAACAATGGTGAAAGGCAGTTAAGAGAATACACTGTGCTATGGAAAGGTGTATGTCTACATTAATCACCTCCTGGATGCATGTAATTCTCTTCACTGAATTGCAGGGAGATTAGAAGTTGGATTCATATTTTCTAACGCAAATCCTGCTGTTATATATACATATCTACATCTCAGCTGGGCTTTCTATGTAGTGAATGGGGAAAAATGTGCTTTTCTTCAGAGTGATTCATCACACGTTAAAGGAGAGACACAAGTAAGGTGAATGAAAAATTATTTCCATATAACTATACTGGAAGGTTCTACACGGCTGAGATAACTACATTATAGACATTCAAAGTCAAGTGAAATAGGATTTTTGGTGAACTGCAAACTAGATTACTTGTTTAGATGGAACATCTTACCTCCACAGATCAATTCCATATGTTCTCTTCCAATTCCAGTCCACTGTCCATATTCCATGAATAAGCAGATTAATAATGTACAGTAACAAACTTATTTCAACTCTTTACAGAGTGCTAGATGCTCTCAAGAAATTTTTATTACTAGCAGAACACGGAGGTCTGAAAGTATGTTAGAGAATATTTGTGGAAAGCAGATTCTATGTCTGAATAACTGTAGTGGAAAAATGATAAAACTAGGGAAGAATTTTTGAGATGCATCTCAGAAAGAGTCTGGAGAGTCTCATTTCCTGCTGTTGTGAGCAAGCATATCACCATGCAACACAGGCCTCCCACTTTTCTTACAGTATGAAATCTTAATGGGTCATATGGTCTTTTTATACAAGTAGGGCACAGAAAATACTATGGATTTGTGATTGTTTGGACATGTTTTTTGGAAAACACTTTTAACATGAGAAATAAGGTCTAAATGCTATTGGATAGTTAAAGTTGCAAAGGATGCAGAGGAGGCCAGTTTTTTTGTGTTCTGCCTTCTGAGCAGGATAAGCCACTTATTCAATTATTAGAAGGCCTCTCCTTCCCTAATTGGCAAAACAGCCCCTAGGCATAACACTGATGTATTAGAGCCTAAACAAACAGCAACATCAGCAACAGTCATCAAGTCTAAAAGCTGAAGATAGATAGCAAGAGTACATGTGCAATTTAATAACCGGATTTACCTCTAATAAACTTCAGCCAAATTCTTTTTCCAAAGAGCAGGTTTCAAGAGCCAAGACTTTTTCACCCTGGTCTTCTTTTAGTTATACTCTCTAGAGAGAAATATATATGTCCCTCCAGTTTCTTCAAGGTGTTGATCAGTGGCTTTCTTTTTGTATACAGATCTGGATTTGATTTGTTGAGACACTTACATAGCTTCTGATAGATATACTAGACGAAATGAGATTTCTGCCTTACATGTCTTTTGGACCACTTATTCAATATGCCGTATTCTTCCCACTCAACATAAAGAAGCAGCTTTCTCTCAAATTTATTATTTCTGAGAACATAAATTCCTCAATCTTTGGAAAAAAACTACATTGTCCACAGCCTGAAACCTAAAAAAATCGAAATGTTCTTGGACACTGGGACAGATTTTTTATTTCTTCTGGGCTTCCACATCAAAGAGGTTATTCTGAACATTTTTGTTTGTGGAAAATACATGATGACGGACTTGTTTGATTTTATTTAATTAACAAATATATCACTTATATAACTTTGACAGGAACAAATATTCGACCTAGATTAGATGATATGTCTCAGCATTTGAATAACAACTACCATGGCTGCCAGTAACGCAGGTATGAAATTATTAACAGAATTTAAAGGTTTCAGATAAATCCATGGAAGAATTAAAGGTTCCGTAGCTTGGAAAATGAAGAAATA
Source organism: Mesitornis unicolor (assembly GCF_000695765.1). Lineage (NCBI taxonomy): Eukaryota > Metazoa > Chordata > Aves > Mesitornithiformes > Mesitornithidae > Mesitornis > Mesitornis unicolor. The sequence continues at coordinate 63,461 of NW_010191605.1, read as the reverse complement.
GCTCAATACTTAACAGAGTATATCCAGATTTTTTCTAATGAATTTCCATTATTATAATAACTCAATGTATTGTTTGGAAGATTGTTAAAGATTAGCAGAAATTTGCAACTTCACAGTGAAGCAATTGAATGAGTTGTTTCATGGGAAACAGGACTAATGAACTGAAGCCACCTGAAGCACAGCTGTGACCCGTCACATTTTCCCCTCTACAATAACTCCTACTACGTCTCTAGCACTGAGGAAGATTGTGGAGGGCTATGACTTGTCTGAAAATTGCTGGTCACTATTTCTTAGTAACAACCACTGAATCCAGTGCCAGATCCATTTGTCTCAAAACCCATAGTCACCACCTTCAGGCAAAGGTGGAATGATGTTATGTGCAGGTGGATTGTCTGCTTCCTGATGGATGTAGGTATCATCCTGAGGCAAATCAAACAACACTGGAGGAAACTGAACTATTGGGGGCCAAAACTTTATTTAGTCACAGGAATACATGTGACCAGAGACACACTTTTAGGAGGGTACTCCATGCCAAAATGGGTAGGAGCACCCCTGCAAGGGGCTGCAGTCATAAGTGACCCACACTGTTTTAAGGTCTCAAAAGAATAAAGCCATTTCAAACAGAACAACAAGAAATCTGCTACATACAGGTAGCAGAAACCATCACATGTACTCAAACTCCTGTACTGCCCATCACCTCCTCAGAGTGTAACCCATGGTGAAAACCAGGAAAGCTGAGATGGGGAGGAGGGAGGATAAGCATGTGTGCAAGTGCTTGCCTAGTTGTTTGTGCTCTTCTTTTACTTAATACCCAAACTAGTTATGGGAGGTTTGTGCTGGTTGACAATAAAACAAGCAAAATGCCATGACACCAGGCTGTTTAGCCTTAAAAGTATATTTCAGAATATCTCAACAATTATTTCTGTTTTATAATGATAACTGGGATTAAAGCATATTTATACAATGTTGAGAATTTCCACTGATTTATTGAAAATGAAGAAAAACACTGTGTTGGAATCTATTAGGGAATGGACTACTCTCTAGTACCTTTAGATTCTCTGGAGTTGCTATTTTCACCTTACCTGCCATAATGAAACAGCACTGGAGGAAAATGTAGAGACACACGATGCTATTTAAATATCAATAAGATTGGTACAAGGCTCAAGGGTTAGCTGCAAGTGTGAGTTTAATGAATTCAGGTTCAGGCAGATATTGGATTTATGGATGTTAATAGAGACAGTCATGTGCGTCTCATGGATTGCCACAAGCCAGGAGTGCTTATGAAGTGCTTATGACATGCTGACTGGAGGTGGAGAAAACAGAGATAATAAAATAAATATGGACTCAGGTCTAAAAGTCCTGACTAATGAAACCATTGGAGCTCTGCCATCCTACAGTGAAGCTAATATTAAATGCAAGCTAAGTGCTGAAGGTGTTTATAGAAACATGCTGCTCCTGATTGCTGTTCTCATGGGTGCTGCCCCCATTATAAGATGTTTCACTCAAAGATTCTGCAGCAGAGTGTGTGCATAAGAAACGACCACTTTAGTGGTTTTTATAAACTAAGATAAAATTATTGTTATACTAAAATTTTCTTCCCTTTCAGAAACGTTTGCTTTGCTTTGTTTTGCTCAAATTGTTTGAAAATTTTAGAATGTAAAGAACATTTCCTAAGCACAGAGCACTGATACAAGACAAGATTAAGAAGTCATCGGTCAAATCATATAAATGAAAGAAAAGTCTTTGCTCAAATTTGGTAGATTTTTGTGTATACAATCAGCCCTTATTTCTTTGCAGAAAAGTGTATAAGGACTGGAATTTCTAGAACATTCACAGAATCACAGAATATTAGAAGTTGCAAGGGAGCTCGAAAGATCATCCAGTCCAACCCCCCTGCCAGAGCAGGATCACCTAGACTAGGTCGCACAGGAACGCGTCCAGGCGGGTTTTGAATGTCTCCAGAGAAGGAGACTCCACAACCTCTCTGGGCAGCCTGGTCCAGTGCTCCGTAACCCTTACAGTAAAAAAGTTTTTCCTCATGTTCAGTTTGAACCTCCTATGCTCCAACTTGCTCCCATTTCCCCTTGTCCTGTCATTGGCTGCCTTTGAGAAGAGCCTGGCTCCTTCCTCCTGACACTCGCCCTTTACAGATTTATAAACATTAATGAGGTCACCCCTCAGTCTGCTCTTTACCAAGCTAAAGAGACCCAACTCCCTCAGCCGCTCCTCAAAAAGGAGATGCTCAACGTGATAATACATAAAGTCATATACTTGCAGTATGTTAGACCATAGTATAAAACATCCCACCATGCTGTTCTTTAAGGTAGAATCAAGTCTTATTTGAAAAATATATTCAAAATCCCATTGACATCTAATTAATAATGACATTTCTGCTGTTCTGCTCACATTTGGTAATTCACTGCTTATATATCTGAGAATAATTTTCCCCGTATTTCATTATTACCTTATTAATTACCACATATGTATCTATCACAGGTCCTTTTTGGAGTCACTGCATTCTAGAGCACAACCCTTCTTTACCTATAAGACTTACATTCTTCACTTCTAGATTTATGTCCTTTCATATCATTCATTATCCCATTAGACTAACATAGTCTTGTGCCCATGAATAGATATGACTCCACCATATTTTGAAGTTATAGAAAAATTTTACAAATAACAATTATGCATTTTTTGCCAGTTCATAATAGTCTCCTATTGATTTATCATTCTTTTACACTTATAATTAATTTCTGCATATATCATATAAATGATAAACCATAAAACACAAAAATAAAATAAAGAAAAGAATCATAGAGTAATTTAAGTTGGAATGGACCTTTAGAGGCCACTTGATCTTTCCCTCTTCCCAAAGCAGGGCCTTATGAGACCAGGTTCCTCAGAGGAATGTTCAATTGAATTTTGAATATCTAAAAGAAAATTAACTTCTCAAATTGCTGCAATATTTGATTGCTTTCATTGTGAGAAAACTTGTCCTAATACTTTCTTGACATATTCCTTTTCACAACTTTTGTCTACAGCCTCCTGTCCTCTTACTGCATACAGTTCTTATTTGGTAGCAGAAGACAGCAGCAGCTACCAACATCAGAAAATTAACACACATTTACACACTGTATATGTCTCTAAGCGGTTTAATATTTAAGCAAATGTACTATTGTATAGATTGATGCTTTTATTTTGAAACTGAAATTGTGTAGAGGACAAAGTCAAATGACAGAGAACTCAACTGCAGCCAAACCTGAGGTCTCATTAAAATATAATCTATCCTTTACAAACTCAATTTCCATAAAATCCTCTTCTTCTGTATAATTTATATCTCCTGCCTTTTAATTTAAGAGGCAAATAATTCCTCTATTAGCCCTACTTTGGTCATTTCATAACACAGTTGCACAATATCCTCTTTATGAAAGACATTGAAATTATTCAGGATTTGAAGATTCTTACACAGTGGGATATCTGTGGAAATCTGATGCAATAGATGACCTACTGAAATTTAAGGTACTAATCATGGCCCACAAAACCTTGCAATCCACTTGAGAGACTACGGCTCTCTGCTGCTACTGATATGTGAGGCAGCAATTCTCAAGCTGTTTCCCACTCCTTGTAAAGGAAAGATATGCACCCGTCTGAACATTGCCTGCAGCATTTCCTAGATGTTCAGATTTTCTTCAGAGTTCACTCTGCAATAGCTACATTTGTACTCTGGAGAAAGTTTAATGTGGTTAAGCAGGTACACAGAGGGAGTAGGTGTTTGCCTGCTTTGGGAACTGATTTAAATGCTGATGAGATGTAATTTAGTCATATTTAATGTATAATTAAATATTAGACCACCTAGAGCCTTGTACAATGTCTTTATTGTATTAAATTGAAATGAATAAATAAACACCACCAGGTCTGTTACTAATTCACTGGTGATTTATTGAGGTTATAGTTTTGTAATGCCACAGATACAGAGACACTGCAGTGGGCTCTGCGTAGCTCAGGTCTGGAAGACTTGAGTAGGTTGGCCAATATGCTGGGCAAATGTGGCCATATTGACTATGTCTATGCTACTAAAGAAAGACAAGCTTGTTATGGCAGCTTGTCATAACTGCAATGGCCAAGCATGTCGCCTAGCTTGTTCCCATAATAAGTGAGACATTTGTCCTGAAGCAAAAAAGATGGATCATCCAAACCAGAGAGTGAGCTTGCAGCTCTATTATCTGAGTGATGAGGGTCTAATATTAAAATTCAGACACTGATCCTTATTTATTTAGAATTACAGGTATATATCCATCTCTGAAGACAGTGAAAACTTGACTAAACAAGTCCTTGAGAAACCTGATGCAACTGGATCTACTTTGAGTCAATCTGGATGAGGTGATCTACAGAAGTCCTTCATGGTTTAAGTCATTCTAAGATTTCATGTGTGATTATTTCTAAGGACAGCCTGATTCTATCTAAAGCAGACAGCTGTATGCATGTTTGCTCTTGAGTGTTGAGGTCAGTTGGAGCAGAACACCCTGTACCCACAGCGTCAAGTTTCGCTTAACCTCCCATCTGTTGAGAATGATTCCTTGCCCACCTTAGCTTCTGCCCTGTACTTGAGAATCACTCTGTGAATCTGTGGGAGTCTGGCCTAGATCAAAAATAGCTTACCAGGGACCATGCTAATAATTTCACAGGATGGATGATCAAGTCCCAGTACCTGGGAATGCTTCCTAGCTCCATTTTACTTGACTCATACAGGAATAACATTTGAGTCTGGAAGCAGTATAGCTAGTTCAGAAAAGGCTTACAGATCTGAGCAGCCTTCATGCCAAGTGCATGCTTGTCTTTTTCCCTTTGGTGGGGTCTCCCATTTCTTCAGGGTGCTGGCTGCATTGTCTTAGATTCAGGTGGACTCAACCCATAATAATGTCAATTCTGTCACAGATATTCATTTAACTCCTCAGTAAAGTTATAGTGGATTATCTAGGTCTTCTCTTTTGGACTGTCTCATTAAAGCTTGTCTTTTCAATCTTCAAATTACTTTTCTTTTAACTGTTCATAATTCTGGGCAGAAACAAGAATACTTAGTGTTTCCTAACAGTTTTTTAATACTTTTTTTGACCAAAGCATGTGAGATTATGACAAGGTTTAAGTGTTATAAGCCTTAAAATTTTCAAAAAATTTCAGCTGCAGAATCTTGAATTATGTTATCTGTCCTCTTGAATATGCTATTTGTGACCCCAGAATAGCAGCAGCACATTTTGTTCCAGTTGGCAGCTGGGTGAACAACATGAACACACAGTAGACACTAAAAGGGGACTCAGGACTGAAAATAGGCTTTTTAATTTTTCCTACTTATTTGCTGCCAGATGGTTTCCAATAGAATTCCTCAAGTGTTTCCTACTATATTGCAGGGAAGTAAGAATTTGAAGTGTCCTTAGACCAATCTTTGTGCAGTAGAGTGATGTGTTCAAATAACAGGTATGAAATATTCAAATAAATCTGAAAATGTATTACAAGGATCAACAGCAGTTTGGTTTTTCATCATAACCGTAATAATCAATGTGATCATGCTGATGTTTATTTCTTACTTTTTTTAAAAAAGAGCATATGAAAGTCAATGAAAAGGTTTTGGTTTTTGTTCGTATGTGGTTAGCTGGGAATGAAACTTAATCTAGAAAATATTTTACAGAAAAAATAGTGAAAGAAAGGCTCATGTTTGCTTGCTTACGTTTTCATTTAGTTGGACATGGTGAGTCATTCAAAATAACAAATATGTAAGACAGTGAATGCTGATCACAGCTGAGTTCAGATCTCCATTATTTATGGATAACCAAAATGCAGCTCAGCCAATCAAGATTCAAACTTCAGGTTATTCACCTGCCAAATACACTTAAATAACAGATTTCTATAGAGCTCACTGAAGCTTCCTAATGTTGATATAAGTTATGACAGTACCAAGAATTCTCATAACATTAAAACTGAACAGAGAGATATCTGTACAAACATAACTCCTGAACTGTAATAACTTGGCATCTATGATAATGACATTTCAAGACAGGAATTATAATACTGATGGGAAAAAATGCAGAAAGAATTTAATTTCAACACACTTTTTCAACAAGATGGGATTTTCCTAAGCTTTTCTACATAATGATATTTTAAATTAATTGAAAGTATTTGTTCAGTTTATTACTTCTTTTAGTTCACTGCATTTATACTTAATAGCTAATATGCTTTAAACTATGAAAAAATCCTTTTTCAAAGTTTTGATATGGTGTTGAAGCACTGTCATATTTGAGGGTAACAAGTTTTAAAATATATACCGTGTCTCTAAGTATTAATAAAAACCACCAATACTTTAAAGTTTTCAAGTAAATAATAGGATCATAGGATCATCTGGGTTGGAAGGTACCTTTTAAAGTTCAGCTAGTCCAAACCCCCTGCAATGATCAGGGACATTTTCAACTATAGCAGGTCACTTAGAGCCCTACCCAACCTGACCTTGCATATTTCCGGGGATGGGGCATCTACCACCTCTCTGGATAACCTGTTCCAGTCTTTCACCACTCTCACTGTAAAAAATTTCTTCCTTATATCTAGTCTGAATCTACCTTTCTTTAAAACCATTACCCCTTGTCCTATTGCAACAGGCCTTAAAAAGTCTGTTCCTGTCTTTGTTATAAGCCCCCTTTAAGTACTGAAAGGCTGCAAATAAGATCTCTCTGCAGCCTTCTCTTCTCCAGGCTGAACAACCGCAAATCTCTCAGCCTCATAGGAGAGGTGTTCCATCGCTCTGATCATTTTTGTGTCCTTCCTCTGGACCCACTCCAACAGGTCTTTGTCTTTCCTGTATTGAGGGCTCCAGGGCTGGATGCAGTACTCCAAGTGGTGTCTCAACAGGTGGAATAGAGGGGCAGAATCACCTCCCTTGACACATTGTTGGCTCATGTCCAGCTTTTCATCCACCAGTACTTTCAAGTCCTTCTCCTCAGGGCTGCTCTCTATGACATCATTCTTCTGTCTGTTTTGATACCTGGAGTTGCCCTGACCCAGGTGCAGGACCTTGCACTTGGCCTTGTTGAACCTCATGAGGTTCCCATGGGCCCACTTCTCAAGCTTGTCCAGGTCCCTCTGAATGATATCTTGTCTCTTGGGCATGTCAGCCGCAACACTTAGCTTGGTGTCATCTGCAAATTTACTGAAGGTGCACTCAATCACATGTCCACAAATGAGTGAAAAATCATGGCAGTCAGGTGAAGACCCTAGTGACTGGAAAAATGGAAACATTGCACCATTTTGAAAAAGGGTAGAAAGAAGAATCCTGGAAATGGCCTCCCAGCCTCACCTCTGTGCCCGAGAGGATGATGGAACAGGTCCTCCTAGAAGCTATGCTGAGGCACATGAAGGACAGGAAGTAATTCAAGAGAGCCAGCATGGCTTCACAAAGGGCCAGTCTTGCCTGACAAATCTATAGAAGCCTTATTATTCTTTGCATCCCTTGCCACATTCAGCTCCAGCTCTGCCTTGGCCTTCCTGACCCCATCTCCATACCACCAGGCAGCCTCCCCATACTCTTCTCAGGATACCTGTCCCTGCTTCCACTGTCTGTGCTTTGCCTTCTTGCCATTTAGTTTGACCAGCAGGTCTTGACTTGGTCATGCTGATCTGTTGCCTTCCTTGCCTGATTTCTTACAGCTGGGAAACAAGAGCTCTTGTGTTCTGTGGAAAGGTCTTTGAACATCTACCAGCTCTGTTCTGCTCTGAAGAGTTTCTGTTCTGAGGGCAGTTTCCCAGGGAGTCCTATTGACTAACTCCTTGAACAGCTGGACTTTTGCTTTCCTAAAATTCAGGTTCCTGAATTTACTCTCTGCCTGTCTCATATCTTTAACGACTGTGAAGAGCTGTGCTAAAGATAGGAAGTGAAAGAAATCTTCAGATACATGCTAATACAGATTGAATGGGAACATGTGCTTACAAACCCAGCAGAAAGACAAAAAAGATGGTACACGGTACATAGGAATGGGATGCCCAGGGAAGTGATCAAGTCACCATCCCTGGAGGTATTTACAAGATGGGTAGATGAGGAGCTTAGAAACATGTTTTACAATTGTGAGATTTTGACAGGTGAAAGAAAGGACACAGTAACTTACAATGTGTGTAAATAACATTAGAGGCATTCTAGCTCCAACAAAGTGAAATGCAAAAATTTTAATGACTGACTTTAAATCCTGGATTTATAAAACCAATTTTTGACCAGAATGTTCAATAGCTCATAGGTACTTTAATTTTCAGTTACTTGGAAGCCTGGAGGATTTTTATTTGTGTTTATCTGTCATGTTTAATACTTATAATTGACACTGATGGTGTCAATTTTAGTCCTTTAGATTAAGCTAAATAAGACTATAGGGAAATTAGGTCTTTGCTTGCGAACACCTACAGCACCTACAGTTTAGTCTGTCAGAGCAAAAGTTTGCTTCTAGTAATAACACACAGTTGACAAACTGATGTTTTCTTGTACACAGAGGTGCACCAGTTCAACTAACAATGTGAGATAAACCTGAAGTGAGACAGCACAATGTGAAAAGACATGGTTTTCAGGTTTTGCCATAGTGCAATACGAACAGCTTTCAAGTAAATCAAAGCAATAAATCTTGAAGCCAGAAGCAGAAACGAAACAGTGCCACACCAATTTAAAGAAATAAGTGTATAGATATGGATTGACAGACCTTAACATACAAAATCTTGTTTGCTTGCCCTGCTAGAGTAATTAAAAAATTCTTAAACATGAGAGTAGAAGACTGACTTTTCCACTATGCATAATATCTCCATTTGTCTGGGAAAAATGATGTCTACTATAAGTAGCAGTGCAATTGCAAAATTGTCTGTGAAGAACTGGTAGCAAAAGACAAGGTCTTGTTGATCAAAATAACACTGTAGCATTAAAATTAGTGCTTTCTAGTGCCTTTGAACAGTATCAGTCTTTATAAGGGGAAATACCTAGATCGAAGATGTAAAATTATAAACTTGTTAAATAGTAAAATCAGAAGTTCACTCCAGGAAACTGTTGTCACAAGACTTCAATTCCTTATCTACATGATCTCAATGATACAGTACTAAAGCCACCTGGAAATAAAACTACCATTCAACTCCAAATGAGATCAAAGACGTAACACATTTTTTAAAAGACTAGTATTTATCTCAAAGCATGTTCTCTGTATTTTACTTGAAATTAGGCCACGATTTCCTCTTTCTTCAATCAGCTGATATAAGCACCAGTTATGAGTCAGTCAGATACATAATGTAAGCAAGCATAACTTCATCCAACGGAATTATTTGAACATAAGATTCTAAAAAGACAAAGCTGTACAGAACTCCACTCAAGCATATGGTAATGTACTTTTAGAAGGACGTTAACCTGTCATCTCATGCCTTGCAACTACAATGTCGACTCTTGTTAAAATCTCATATGTTTTTGTCAACAGTTCTCCAAGTGTTTTCAGGTTAACAAATCTGAATGAATCAGAAAACAATTCTTTCTTCTTGCTTTGTGTCAACATAAAGTAAGGTCAGGTCAAATTTTGCCTTACTGCAACAAACCTATATGGACTGTGTAAGCTTTCCATCTCTTCCTTCCTGCTCAAGTTTTCTGGCGTTTTCATTAATGGCAATAGTCAACATTTTCAAGATTGATGTCTTCAGTTACATGTGGATTTAAACAATGTGCAAGTGTCAGACTGATAATACAATTTTTTTTGTCCTATCTGTAAAGCAAGAAATTTAAAAAATTTAAATTCTTATAGATGAGCACTGATGAATTTCTTTAGCAGACCAATATTGCTCAGCGGTGGATCTCTCTTGCATAATGAAGTCTGATGTGCAATGGTATTAAAAAAAATAAAGTAAATGTAAAACTAACAGAAATTATTAAACTATGAGTTTGACTGCAATAAATAAGATGAAAGACTGGTTAAGAGACATAATCAAAGATATTGATTAAAATAAGTATTACAAACGAGTATTTAAAATGGATTTAGGATTCATATGTTATCTCTTTGACAGCAATCTGTCACACAGGAGCTTGGTGCTCAAACACAGGGATTGATTCATAGCTCTTGAGAAATCCGGTCCCTTCTGCCCACACACCTCCCCTCAAATTTCATTATAGTATTCTGGGAAAGTTGATTGATTAGACTGAATGTGGTTTTGCCGGGGAAACAGACAAACTCTTGCTTAATTCAAATACTAATAATACTTATTTTACTAACTAAATTTAACAAATTATTAATAACTGAAATTAGTAAGAAATAAAAATAAACTATCAGTAAGTAAATGCGCACGTGGGCACACACACATACAGAGACACATTTTTTTGTTTGCTAATCTCAAGGTACTGCTATTTATTTCTTTATCTTGTTTGGTCAATCTAGTTGCTATTTTCTAGGAAAACATTAATAGCTTCCTTCCACCAGTCATGCTTAGTTCCTCTCTCTTATGGCAAATAAATATAACTAGATTAACTAAATACACATTTGTTTTTGGTATGATCATGGTGCTAAGGTAGTGTAATTAAGGTTACTCCACATTACCTAAAGCAAACATGGGAAACACACAGCACAGATTTATGACACTAAGCATATTTTGATATTAAAAAGTTTCCTCATGTATTCTAGGAGTCTGGAATGTCTGAAGCATTTTATATTTGGTAGTTTGGCATTGAATTTTGTATCCACTCTTACATTGTGCTTTTCATACAGGGAATATGAAGCCAGACTTACAAATTAAAATACCCTAGCAATTGAAGAGAACCATCAAGTGGCAGTTGGAAATTCACTGTGAAAATTAGCAAAAGAAATATGCCATTGAGAAGCACATCTAGTAGGGTACACTATAAATTTCTTTGAGATTATGTGACAGATACACCCACCCTACTAAAGACTAGAGAAGGACTCAACAAAAGCAGTGCCAAAGTTTCTGTCCCTGGCAGCACCAGCACTGCCCGCTCCCACTCTCCCCCCTGCCCCAGCTCCTGTCTGGTCCACACAGTGGTCGTCAAAGACAGAGAAGTTGGGATCCTCAGCAAATAGGGGGCTGACATGATCATATTTTGACCACATTTTGACCACAGATTAGATTTGACTGGGGTATAAATGGGGCTCTGCCAGATATATGTAAGAATATAAGAAGAATATATTATAATATAGTCTTTGGGGAAAGTAATAACATTTCTTTTCATCTCACATTTGAACCTAATGTTTTAATTGTAATTTTTGCACAGCATCTCATATATTTTGTGAAATACCTAGTAAAACCTAGTAGCTTCCTGGTGCAATATAATAGCAACACTGAGTAAAGGTATTCAAGTCTATATCGTTTCAACTTAAATACGCTTCCCAAGAAGCACAAAATCAGTGGAGAGGCTATTTGTTTGTTTTTGGTTTTTTTTTTATAATCTTGCCCTAAGGTGAAACTCAGCTAGAACAATAGAATCACAGAATGGTTTGTGTCAGAAGGGACCTTATAGATCACCTAGTTCAACCCCGCTGCCATGGGCAGGGACACCTCCCACTAGACCAGGTTGCTCAAAGCCCTGTCCAACCTGGCCTTGAATACTTCCAGGGAGTGGAACTCCCTGGAACATTCACAACTTCTCTGGACAACCTGTTCCAGCGTCTTACTACTATCAGAGTAAAGAAATTATTCCTAATATCTAATCTAAATCTGCCTCTCTTAGTTTGAAACCATTACCCCTCACCTTATCACTACATGCCCTTGTAAAAAGTTCCTCTCCATCTTCCTTGTAGGCCCCTTCAGGGTAGTCTACCCTGAGATGCCTTTTGACTCATTCTGACATGTCCATGTCCTTCTTGTGTTGGGAGTCTCAGAGCTGGACTCAGTACTCCAGCTGGGATCTCATGAGAGCAGAGTAGAAGGGAAGAATCACCTCCCTTGACGTACTGGTCATGTCCAGGACGTGGTTCACTTTCTGGGCTACAAGTGAATATTGCCAGATCATGCTGAGCTTCTCATCAGCCAGCATCCCCAAGTCATTCTCCTCAGGGCTACTCCTAATCCATTCTCTGTCCAGCCTGTATTTGTGCTTTGGATTGACTTGAACCATGTGCAGGACCATGCACTTAACCTTGTTGAACTTCTTGACGTTTGCCACGGCCCAACTCTCAATCCTGTCCAGGTTCCTCTGAATGGCATCCCTGAAATTACATCAGTTGCTCTTCCTTTATCCACTAATGCTGTAACCCCATCATAGAAAGCCTCCACATTTGTCAGACATGATTTGCCCTTAATAAAGCCATGCTGGCTGTCACCAATCACCTCCTTATTTTCCATGTGCATAAGTAAAGTTTCCAGGAGGATGTGCTCCACGGTATTGCTTGGCACAGAGGTGAGACTGACTGGCCTGTTGTTTCCTGAATCTTCTTTCCTTCCCTTTTTAAAAATAAGGGATATTTTCCCCCTTTTTCCAGTCAGTGGGAGGACCCATGGTGGAACAGTTAATTCCTGAAGGACTGCACTCTATATGAAGGACCCGTACTGGCACAGTTCTTAAACAACCACAATCCGTGGACAAGATTCATGCTGGAGATGTCTGTAAAGGACTGTGTCCTATGGGAGGGACCCCATGCTGGAGCAGGGGAAGCGTGTGAGGATGAAGGAACAGCAGAGACAAAACATTATAAACTGCACCATTTGGAGGAAGAGATAGAAGAGTCATGAGTGAATTTGAGCTTGGGAAGAAGGAGGAGTAGGAGAAAGGTGTTTTTAGATTTGCTCTTATTTGTGATTCTACTCTGACTTGATTGGTAATAAACTAAATTAATTTCCCCAGGTCAAGTCTGTTTTGCCCGTGGCAGTAATTGCTGAGTGATCTCTCTGTCTTTCCATTGTACTCTTTTCCCCCTGTCCTGTTGAGAAGGGGAGTTATAGAGGTGCTTGGTGAGCACCTGGTGGCCAGCCAACCTACCACAATAGAAAGTAGGCATTTCTGCTGTCATTATAGTTTCATTTTCTCAATGAAACCCTCAGAGAGATTTAGCAGACCAGGCATGAGGAGAATAATTCACTTGTCATGCATAGGCATCTAGAGCCATTGGAAACACTCTAGTCATTTGGTGTCCAGCTATCACTCCAGAAGATTCTGGCTCCTCTAGGTCTGTGTCATATATGTAAAATATATATAGTACTAGATTTCCCACATCAATAATAACTTTAATATTAATTAACATTTTAATGTTACTTTTAATGATAACCGCAATATTAAGAGTACAAGACTAAAAATAATGCATACTATATTTTGCCTCTGCAGTTATTTTTGTCTTTTATCATGCTTTCGCTCTGTGCAAATATTTATTTTTCTATGATCAGTTTCCCTGCTTTCTTCTATTAAGGAACTATTCCATCATGTATGTTAGACCCTTAGAGTACCATTCCTTCGTACAAGTCTGTGGGACTTCTCCAAAAGTAGCAGCATTCAAGTTTCACAGATCTATAGTTGTAGTCACTCGTGTTCCAGGTGTATTAATGGTGCCAGTGAGGACCTGATTTTGAGTAAATAAATTATTTTTTAAACATTGAACATTTATATGGTTTAAGGGCAGTGTTTGCCAGGATGAGTAATCTGGAGATGGAGCTGAGATGCTTTATCTAAATTGTAAGCCATGAGTGCTTCAGCCTGATTTTGGCCCTGATCCTGTCCTGCTGACTTGAATTTGTGCCTTGACCTCAGCCCTGCCTTGTCATGATGGATACACCTGGCAGACTTGACCGTGGCTGACTCTGGTCACCGCTGCCAACCTGCTCTGCTTCGTGCTGCCCAAGCACTGTGGCATTGTGTCCTTGTCAGAGAGGTACCTGTCCTGATAGCCCAGTTACCACCTTTGACTCCCTACTTGCCTGTCCTGACAGAGCAATCTGCCCTTGCAGCTCCCTGATAAAGCCAATGACTGTGCCTCTAATGCTACAAGACCATTCTCTTTCATATTACTGAATAAATACGCAAAATTCCTTATAACTGTTGAATAAATGTACTTTGTCATGATCTTAATATCCAGAAAGTAATCATTTCTTTAAGGTTTGCAATTATCCAAGTGGCCCTGGTGATAAGGAACTGATGATGGTCTGCAGACTATGTCTGGATAAAAAATACTGTGAATATAGTATTTCCTGAGAAACAAAAACATTAAATTCACATTATTATACAGTGTTGAAAGGAACACAAGTGACTGCTAAGTTGGGGGAAGAAAAGAAAGTAAATTCTATAGGATAGTTTCCTAGTTTCAACAGTTTCTCTGAACTGACCTGATGAAAATAACCTCTGTGCAAGATCATATCTTGTCAAACAGCAAGGTTCTATGCCTTGTGTGTTCCCTTTCAGAATAGAAACAATTTATAATGGGGTGGAAAAAAAGTTATTACCGTTATGAGCAACCTTGTCTAATACTAAACACTTTAAGACCCACAGGGAAGAGGGAAACATTGATTTTTCTTTTCATGAATCCCAACCATTAATGCATAGCTTCAAGACAGTTAATCTTGCCCTTTTTTGTTCCTGCCAGTCCTACAGTCAT
>NW_010191605.1:43042-48854 GCF_000695765.1 Mesitornis unicolor | reverse complement strand
ATATTGCAACATCAGCGAAGAAAAATGAGTCAGACATTTCTTTTCCCTGGAAAAGGAATGAGCAATCTATCCAGATAAGCTCAGGAAAGAAAGATGAATAATGAAATGAATAGTTAATTCACTAAAAAGTGAAGTGTTGAGGTCACTGAAATTTCACTATTATTTGAAATTACTTTTTAATAGAGAAAAGCTTGAAAAGCTTTGAAAAGCTTTGAAAAACTCACATTTTTCTTTTGATATTTAAAACAGCACTTTTTAGCTTTTTGATTTACCATTTAATTTAAGGATTTGTCATTTTTAATTAAAATGTAAGAATTAATTATAAATAATAACTTTGCATTACATTATTTTTTTCATTCCAAATTAAGAAACAAAGAGTTTTATAGTAATGAAAATTTTCTCTACATGTATCTGAAAGAAAACAATGTAAATATTATGTTCACCAAGAAATATTTTAATATAGAGTATAATATACTCAAAAGCTTTTATTTCACCAAAATGTTGATAATTTGAAAAAGTAAAATAACGAATAAGATAGAAAAAACATATGCGAACAAATATCAACATAAAGAAGAAATTACATTGGTTCCATCTTACTAAAGTAATTTTCTCATGTATTTTTTACTAAAAAAATGTTTATGTATAGAAAGACAGATCAGATAAAGATCATTAAATCAGCAGAAAATTAAGATGTCAGTAAAATTATATCTTCAGCAGTAAGATCTTGGAAAAAAAATAGTTGCTTATACACAAATTTCAGACTCATTGCTAATAAGCTAGAATTACTGAATGTGTGCACAAAGAATTTAGCTTGCATTTCTGAAACTGAATAGGAAGATTTCCATAGTTGGAATGTCAAAATGACTAGGCTTTAATCCACGTAGTGAGAGTCAAACATACAAAAGGAGAAAAAGGAGTCAATGTGTTGCTACCATTGTTCTGAATCCAGGTCAAGTTGTAAGTGAATGGTCTTGCTGGCTTTGACAGTAGCCTTATAACTAAAAAAAGACAAGATGAGGTACTCTCTGATGCCAGCTGAAGAGAGCCAGACCAGAACAGAGAGAATGAGCTAAATGGTAAAGCATGACTAAAAAATAAGATTTAAAAGGGGGGGAAAAAAATCCCACTTTAAAAACAAAGAAACTTTAAATAGAAACAAATACATACTGGAGTTCTTTTTTCTGTCAATATTTACAGTAAAATAATTTCTGTAAATTATATATTACAGTATCCTAAACTTTAAAATATAGCATTCCTCTAAGCTTTAAAATACAGCATTCCAAGTGAGTAAAGTCTAGGTTAGTCCTCTTTTTTTTTGTTAAAGGTACTGAAGAACTAATTCAAGCTTAAAAATTAATGATGATTACTGCAAGTGAACATGATTTTACTATGCTTGTGTGGAAACCAATAACACACATTCTCTGGTGCATACCAGGAGCTAGTTTCACAAGCATACAGATAATCATGGGCTTAGTCAGCTGGTAAATAGAAACTAAAGAGAAAAATGTGAATGATTATTTGGAACTACTTAAGAACACTTACCAGTTCCTTAAAATGCACAGTTGCCTAAAGCCATGTGGATTATTTACGATGATTTTCAGAAAATGAACATACATACATATATTCCAACTGAAACACTGAATTGTTCACTCTAGTAAAATTTTAGGCTGCAGCATCAGAGTGGAAGCTTGTATTCAGAAGATCATCCATGAGCATTTTAAAATCCTTTTCAGCATCACTGCTTTCCTATGAAAGTTTTCTGTTTGCAGTTATGAGAGGTATTCAACCATTTGGTCATACTGAAACTTGTAAATTTATATTTATGTATATATACACATCAAGTAAATAATTTTTTTGAAAAATCTATCTTTTTCCACATCTGTCTGACTTCCACATATCCAAACACTCCTTTTTGATTCCATCTGAATGGTAAAAAGGACTTCAAAAATTGACAATGAGTTTGCTTTTTCAACAAGAGCTGACATCAACTTTAAATTATAGTCAAAATATCTTTTCCTCACAGGATCTACACAGAAGTTCACCTAATTGGCCAGGATTTCTTATTTATGATCCTTTATTGAAGTCTACTGTTTAGCCAGTGTTTAATCCATCTCGTATGCACCACACTAATATTGTACCATTCAGGTTTCTGCATTACAGAAATCTATTGCATTAGTGCTTGTGTATCTGGCAGATAAACTCATATTCTCACAAAATTAAAGTGAAGTTAGTTTAACAAGAACTATTTTTCAAAGCCTTGTGAGGAGTAACATTCATTACATGGATGTTTATTTTTTTTAAAAGTGAATTTCATACCAGCCAGATATTCAATTTCTGAAGCAACACAACAATCTTTATAGTGAACAATTTTGGAAGTAGGCTGGACATGTTTCTAAAATGCATACTATTCTCAAATGCTATGACTAAACAGGAGTTGGGAGCTCATCTGCAGAAGTCTTGGCTCTTGGAATGTGTGAGATTATATTAGATGATTGCAGTTACCCTTCATTTGCTTAAAAGAAACTGTTTAAAAACAATTGCTTAGCTGAAACAGGCTATGAAACAGTTTCTGAGCATACAACAAAAAGCCATCATACCAGTATTCACTGAGCATGCAAACTGTCATTGCTGGATCAAATCGTTACTTAGTAACCACAATAAAAAGACTCATCCAGGTAACTCATCCCTTCAAATCCAAGCATGAGGAGCTTTTAAAACAGAAAGAAGAATTTACAGCTGATTCTCAATGGGCTTTGTATCATGATTATACCAGCTCTCACACATTAAACGTGCTACAGTCAAACCAAGTGACCCTTATTAAGCAAGACAAGAAACAGCCTTTGACAAGAGGTGAAAAATGCTGTTCCATAACTCCTCCTCTGGATTTTCCCTTGGCAGGATACACCAACCACTAGTATGAAACAAGGCAATAGTAATCTACAGTCTTGTGTTTACACAGAGGGGTGAAAATAAGGGTTTGAAAGAGCCAGGGGCTGCCTTGTCAAAAGCCCTGGCCCTTACTGAGTGGCTGAGGGGAAGAGTTCTCCTGCCACAGACCATATGACCACAGTAATTACACAGTGTTTAGTGGTATTAAAGACATTCTTTTTTTATCATATATTTTTGCACTTCAGCAGTGGTCAGAGGGATTTCCATGCATTTGTCAGTCTGAGTTAATGCAGTGCTATGCTACACTTTGGTCCAAATACATTAGATAATTACTCTACTACACTGATGAATTTTAAACCTAACATTTTTATGCAAGTTTTTTATTTTCCCAAGGACAAATGTCTTCTGTGTAACCTAAAAGCAACAGGTTTTCTATTCAAACATTTAATTTAAACATATTTCAACTTCTGATTCCATCAACTATTTTAAAAGTTACATGATGCTTTTTTGCACCTATTTCTGGCTTTGAGCTTCTTTTTGGTGTAATTACATCTGTAGGTTTAGGAAAATTCACTCTTTAGGGGCAGCTTAGTCTTTGAATCCTTTGTTTATCAGCAAGCAAGAGAGTGTTTCCTGGATTTTCTTTAATTTCTCTTTCTTACTGAAATTACACATTTTAACTAAAAAAAAAAAATCCTTTCAGTGGCAATTCAGATCTAATCTTTCCAGAGCTTTCTAAATCTTGATGTGAGGTGAATAGACAGTGGTAACATAAATTAGTCACTTCCCTCTATATATTCTTCCTGATGAATTTGTCTTTGATCCTATCAAGACTTTCAAAGCTTGAACACTGCTTAAAGATCTTGTAAAGAAAGCCATTTGAATTTACGTATTAAGGAAAATTATTAGACTCTTTCCTAATTATGGTTTGAGGCTCATTTAAAAAGCATCAGGGGAATGAAGCTTTTTAAAGTAAGCTGAGAGGGATTTCAGCACTTAAAGGCTGTATCATTGCCTGCTAGAGATTCAGTTGTGATTTCACCGCACTCCTGTAGTAAGTTACGAGATGTTGTGTGTGCATTAAAGGGACAGAGACCCCAGGCAAAACACTCAGGAGCAAAGCCTGTAGGAGGAATTGTGTATATAGCATGAGAATGTGCCCTGACATTTAGTGCATGGCAATTTAAAAAAAATCAAAGTCCTTATCTAACCTGAGTTTCTTTAAGGAACATCTTCAAAAATGAAGCATGTCTCTGGAAGGTCAGTTATGGCATGTCCACTGCCAAAAGCACTAGAAGGGCAGCTGCAGGTGTCCAAGAGAATAATTATGGAAATATATAGCTTTACCGTATGAATATTTTTCTTGGCTTAAAACACATTTTCTCATAAAAATAAAATAGAAATAATTTCATTATTTCATTTGCGGTAACACTTCATCACTTCATCTATTTTGTCTTTTTAGAGACTGATGTCTAATATTAGTCCAGTTCCTAAATCGTAAACATAATTTTGATATATAGGCTGGTTTGTATCTTCTGATCCTGAAACTACATGGATGGTGTCTAAGTAAAAGTATATTGGTTTTGTTTATTTTCTCAGATACAGTAGAATGCCCAAGGTGTTTTAATAGGACACTGTATAAATAGTATGCTGTATTTTGCTGTATTTTCAATATTATTTTCTTTTAACATCCTAGTTCTCTGGCAACAGAAATCTCTTTGTTGTTGAGGTTATTTGGGTATTTTTTCATTATAAAAAATTTCATTTCCACCTTCTTCTGAGTTTCTGTTTTTCCTGACCTCAACTATCTTTTCCTTTTTCACATGCAGTTTGTAGTTTACAATCTCATACTGCTTTCTAGAATAAAGTTTCAAATGTAGATGACTCTTAATTAGAGAGTCATTCCAATATAATAATGTTGTTCATCTTCATTAAAACCTTTTGTAATAATAGTGATGGTATTGGAATTGACCTGGGAAAAGAAATACAGAAGTCTTCACCCATCTCAAAAAAAACAATGGTTGGTTTAGGGCTAATAGAACATCCATATGAAGCATCAGCTAAAATTGTCTAGCACAATTCATGGTAAATTATTTTTCCTGTTTTAATCACGTGTAACAAATTTGCAGTCATTTCCTTATCCTAAAAGTCCTTGAAATTAAGTTTTATTGGAGAAAAGGAGAGAGAAAATTACTTACCTTAGCTGCTTCACATAGTACTCAGCTGCATTTTCTTTACTTTTCTAATATGCAAGGCTTATTCCAATCTCTGCAGCTGTTAGTCTAATTGGATGATTTCCTGTTTGAAATGCAGAATAATTTAAAGTGACTAGCAGTTGTTCAGGGAACCTCCCTTTCTAGAACATAACTTAATCTGACATATTCAACACTCATCAGAGATTCAACGTCTTTTCAAACTGATTACTGCTTCCTCCATCACACTCAAAGTTCTTTGACTTCCATTTAAGTGCTCCAATTTAGAGCTTGATTATTCAAATGAGAATAAGAGGAAAAATCATACTTTTATTTTTATATGTGCTTCCTCAAACAGTATACTGCATGTACACCTCTGAAGTATTTACTAGATTCCTCATGTTCTGTGATGCAACAGCAAGCTCTGTATTTTGGGTTTTACCCTTGCAGAGATTAAGGATGATGATATGGAGAAAGTTCATGTAGCATGTGGTTAATATAATCAAAATTCATCTGTTGGAATAGGGTTTAATTTTTTATCAAAGAGGTCAAAAGATTATTTTGAGTCATGAATCACATGAAGGTGTCAATTTTGCAAGAAGGAAATATAATCACGAAATGGTATTTCTTTGTACATCCTCAAAACATAAAAGTCAGCGTCTGATTAAATAGGCCCAAAACTTCGTGTTAGACAGGTCATTTTGAAATCTGAAAATGCTGAATGTATGGGA